>NC_041390.1:205443860-205486825 GCF_002162155.2 Triticum dicoccoides | reverse complement strand
CACGTGCCCCCTAGCCCAAACCAAATTGAACTAGGGCTAGGGGGCCTCCCCCCTCTCCTTCCTTCTTCTCCTACTAGGAGTAGGATTCCCCCCCTTGGGCGCGCCCCTTGTGGCCGGCCCTCCTCCTCCTCCCCTCTTTTATATACGGGGGAGGGGGCACCCCATAGACACACAAGTTGATCCTTAGCCGTGTGCGGTGCCCCCTCCAGAATTTTCCACCTCGGTCATACTGTCGTAGTGCTTAGGCGAAGCCCTGTATCGGTAACTTCATCATCACTGTCACTACGCCGTCGTGCTGACGAAACTCTCCCTCAAGGGACGTCACCGAGCTGAATGTGTGTAGATCTCGGAGGTGTCGTGCGTTCGGTACTTGATCGGTTGGATTACCAAGATGTTCGTCTACATCAACCGCGTTACCAAAGGCTTCCGCTTTCGGTCTACGAGGGTACGTAGACACACTCTCCCCCCGCTAGTTGCTATGCTTATCCTAGATAGATCTTGCGTGATCATAGAATTTTTTTTGAAATACTATGTTCCCCAACAAAGTCAACTCCGAGCCGGAGGAGATCGAAAATAAGGAGTAATGGGGCCTCATGGGCAGGGCCCAGAATGAGCTGGCCGCGGCGGTTGCTACCCCCGCTCCCGTCCCATCTCCCATCCCCGCGCCCGTGCCAGCGACCATCCCCATAGCATTGAGGGATTGGTCGCCGGGCACCACTGTAGAGCTGGAAGCCGCGGGCGTCAGCGAGGTCTCCATGGACCCATGCGAGCTCGTGTACATGTCAGCGCCAGCGCCCGTGCATGCCCCTCCACCCACCGCGGCGGCGGTCCCCGTGCGTTTGGCTGCACCCGCCGCGCCCGTGCCCGTGCGCGCGCTCCCCTTACTCGAATGGGACACCGCCTCGACCGCTACCTCTCAGCGCCGCCAGCTGCCATCCTCCTGCGCCCCGCCCATCGGTTGCGTGACGACTTGATGTTTGATTTACAAGTGAAGAACATTCTGTGCTACATTGAAGACTTCAACAACAGCGTCCCGAAGGACGACAACGACGGCGTGGCACCCCTCCTCGGCTGCCGCCGGAAATAGTTCTTTTCTTCGGTTTAATACTGTATCTCGATCATATGAATATCAATTCGCAGTATGACTAAATGAAAGATATGGTTTGAGCGAACTTACGTTTCTCTCTCTTAATATACAGACTTATAAAACTATTTTCTTTTGAAAAAACATCAATGGTTTTTAAATATGAAACACTTATTGCAAACGTTTTAGTTCGAGCACCCGTATGCAAACCGACAGCTTCCCCAGGAATCCAAGGGAAAATGTGCCGAGCAGGATTTTGTGCTGCTCTTGATCGCAAACATTTTTGATAGAACACCCGTATGCAAAGTGAGAGCGGGATTTGTGCATCTCTTCAACGCAAACAGTTCTTTTGGATGACCCATGTGCAACCACTTACATACAATTTGGTAAGATTTGCATCTGTCATATTGGGTATGTTGTCATTTGTCAAACTAGAAAGATTGACATTTGTTGATCTAGTATCATTGCCATTTGTCAACCTTGTAACAATGTGATTTGTCAAAATATGAAGCTAAAAATCACTAGCGGTGTCTAATTTTTGCAACTAAAATTCAGTAATTAAGCATAGATTTCATTCATAGATTAAGCAGTCGTTCTTTATACAAACAGTTCAACTCGGCAGCTGAACCGACCAAATTTTTCACCAATTGTTGCCAACGACATACTGAAATAGCTTGTTCTACTTTAGATACTAGTTAATTTTAAGTATGTTTTACAGTTCCACCACATCCATAGTCAGATGAACTGAACAAAATAGCCCCTAAATACTACAACTACGGAGGGGCTTTGTACTATTTCCGGCAACCTCTCCTCTACCAAGCGCGCTTAGTAAGAGGCAGAGGAGGAGGAGCCTACCGACGAGCTGGACAACTACAATACGGTGACTGCCGTTGCTGCACCTTCAGCGACGCTCACCTCGAACGCCCTCTGCCGCTCTAGACGACCCCTCTCGAAGCGGTGGTTCTCCTCATAGATCTCCCGATTCCTCGCCTCTGCATGTGCCGCGCCCACGGTGGCGGTAAGGCTCTTTGTGTGCTCAATGGGCGCTCCTCCTCCTCCCGCAGGAACTCGGTGTAGCGCGCAAGGTCGCTGACGCACGTGCGGGCATCTGATACGTCTCCAACGTATCTATAATTTTTTATTGTTCCATGTTATTAAATTATCAACCTTGGATGTTTTATATGCATTTATATGCTATTTTATATGATTTTTGGGACTAACCTATTAACCTAGAGTCCAGTGCCAGTTTCTTTTTTTTCCTTGTTTTAGAGTATCGCGGAAAAGGAAAATCAAACGGAGTCCAATTGACCTGAAAATTTAGGGTGATTTTTTATGGACCAGTAGAAGACCCCGAAGCAAAAGGGTTGGGATATAAGAGCGATGAGGCCTCCACAAGGGTGGAGGGCGCGCCCTCCAACCTTGTGGTTAACTCATGGACCCCCTGACTTGTTCTCGATGCCAAAAATTCCTATAAATATAGAAACCCCCAGAAATAAACCTAGATCAGGAGCTCCGCCGCCGCAAGCCTATGTAACCACCAAAAAACTAATCGAGACCCTGTTCTGGGACCCTGCCGTAGGGGGAAATCATCATCGGTGGCCATCTTCATCATCCCGGTGGTCTCCATGATGAGGAGGGAGTAGTTCACCCTCGGGTCTGAGGGTATGTACCAGTAGCTATGTGTTTGATCTCTCTCTCTTTCTCGTGTTCTCGATTTGGCATGGTCTTGATGTGCCGCGAGCTTTGCTATTACAATGATGTTTCTTCCCCTCTACCTTCTTGTAATGGATTGAGTTTTCCCTTTGAAGTTATCTTATCGGATTGAGTCTTTAAGGATTTGAGAACACTTCATGTATGTCTTGCACGCTCTTATCTGTGGTGACAATGGGATATTCATGTGATCTACTTGATGTATGTTTTGGTGATCAACTTGCGGGTTCTGTGACCTCGTGAACTTATGCATAGAGGTTGGCACACGTTTTCGTATTGACTCTCCAGTAGAAACTTTGGGGCACTCTTTGAAGTTCTTTGTGTTGGTTTGAATAGATGAATCTGAGATTGTGTGATGCATATCGTATAATCAATCCGCGGATACTTGTGGTGACATTGGAGAATCTAGGTGACATTTATAGAGTTGTTTGTTTTGGTTGATGTGTGTCTTAAGGTGTTATTTTAGTACGAACTCTAGGGTTGTTTGTGACACTTATAGGAATAGCCAATAGATCGATCAAAAATAATAACTTTGAGGTGGTTTCGTACCCTACAATAATCTCTTCATTTGTTCTTCGCTCACTACTGCAGGATGCTGCTAACGCGACACTATGATCAGAGACCCTTCGACGAAACTGTGTGCGATGCAATAATCACAAACGATCATGTAAAAGAACCGTCAAAAATGGTGCAAAACGTTTGCGATGGCGGAGCCATCAAACACGGTTCAGATTTTAGTTGCGTGTGCGATCCAGGGCATACGGTTCAGTCCAATGAACTCTTTGCGATGAGGCAGAACAAAAGAAATGGGCAGCCTAATGAAGGCGTGTGCGATATAGAGCATACGGTTCACTCAGATGAACTGTTTGTTATTAGGCAACACAAAAGAAACAGTCTGCCAGATCAAGGTGTGTGATTGATGGCATACACTTTAGAAGGATTAATTGTTTGCGATTAGGCAACGGAACAGAAATGGGTCAGCCAGATCAAAGTGTCTGCGATTGATGGCATACACTTCACATGGATGAACTGTTTGTGATTAGCCACAATAAACTGAAATAGTTAGATAGATCAATGTGTGTGCCCTAGACGGGCACACACATTCTAATTAAATGAAGCATGCGCGATGGTAATAACGAGCGCACACGGTTGTTGGAACAAGACGTGTGCTGACATTGCCTATTGCGGTGCACCCTATGGTGCAAACGCCATGTACGCGGCCGAGAAGGTGTACGTGCCCACGTTACGCCTTCTGGGAATAGTGCCGCACTTATAACCTTCAGTAAATTTTGACCATGCGTCCTGCCACATTCCAAATTGTAAACATGTTCACACCGATCAAAACCTAAACGGTTTCCCACTTAGGAGCGTATAACTACTCAGTTATAAATACTACTACTCCAAGATGACTGCACATTCCTCCTCAACTCCTCATCCACAAAAACAAACAAGTCATTCATCATTGTTCCCTTCCGTCTGCCATGGCCAGCGTGAGTTCTGGGTCGAGAGATTGCTAGCCGGGAGAGGCGAGCCTAGAGGCCGAAGCACAAGAGATGTCCCGCCTTGCCGCGAAAGCAGCCAACATGTCCCTCCGCATGGCCATAGCAGCAGAGAGGTCCCACCGCACCGCCAAAGGAGCACGGAGGTCCCGCCGTGCTGTCGATGCAGCAGACTGGTCCAGCCGCGCTCCGGAAGCAGAAGAGATGTCCCGTCGCGCCATGAAAGCAGAAGAGATATCCTCCCGCGCCGTGGCGGCCTGGGAAAATGTCTCGCGGGCAGGCGAGGACTCTTAAAATCGCATGTCTGACTTCGTCCTTAGGCAGATGGATCAGATCTCTAGGCGGGTGAGGTTGCAGGGTGACCTAAAACCCTCGTTTGAATAGTCTACCGATGTCATCCGGCAACTAAATGATAGCAATGCGAAGCTCCGGGACAAGCGCGGCCTACTAAGGGTGAAGATCGTCGGAAGTGCAAAGCAGCAGGAGCAGACCACTGCCTTTTTGAAGAGGACCGGCATCATCGTCGAGAAACTTATGGACGAGAATGCCATGTTGCGCATCAAGTGCAGAAGGCTAGTGGAGGAATTCATGGATGTTCTCAAGCAGCATCTTGAGGACAAGAAAGAGCTCGTCGCCGCTCGCCGCGGAGACTACTAGTTCCTGCAGCCTGCAGCAACGCATAAACAAAGTAGAGATCAGCGAGCCAGATCGTTCTCTTCCTTCTTCTTTTGCCCTTGTGTATTTCGGGCCTTGCCGCATGTGGCTTATTTTATTTATGTTCCTAAATATGCAAGACAATTATTATCCACTATCATCGTCCTTATATTCATCATGCTTGCTACAAGTCGCAGCCGATGCTATATAGGTCTATCGGATCCTACATCAAGATCCGTGCAAAACTTTCTTTTTATATTTTCATTTTTCTCTCTTAAATCTCAGTCCAGTGAGACATATAGCCACACCGTAGAACAAGTGTTCAGGTGCCATTAATGGGAACGTTGGGAGGGAAGTGCGCGGCGGGTAGCGGTCAAAGGGCTCTCCTCCCGATGAGCACGCGCATGGGTCTGATCGCACGCCTCCCGTACTCAAATAGCTACCCCGCACCGCACCTCCTAGACAATAAAAAAGGGGACGCGTGGCGGCACGTAATTGGTAAGTAGAACGCCCATGGTTTCAATAATACTTGTGTTTCTGATTTGTAAAGTGACAACACTTGTTCCAAAATGACTTTGTTAATTGTTAATGTGTGCGCCTTGGCAAATCAGACAGAAAAATTACCACAGCATGTTGGTGCCATGTCATGACACCATGCCAAGTTTCATGATTTTCAGGCGTGTTTTGGATTTACAGGAATTAAAAACCAAGTTTCTCAATCTTTCCGGCCGAGCCACGACACCCAGATGTTTGAATTTCATTCCCATCTCTTGCATAGGACCTAGATATTCACCCAAGGACACACATGTGGTTTTTCAAACAACTTTGGTGCACTGGAGCCCGTGCTTGTAGTTCAAATTTGAATTATGCACATTAAATGCGCAGAAACTCAATTAATGTATAAAAAAGGCCAAATGAACGTGAAATAATTCCAAAATTTAGCACGATACTTCTATTTGGTCTAATCTGCCTGTGTAAAAAAATTAAGGCGGGAGAAGGCAGTGTACGTATGTCGTTTCGCACACGGAGGTGGCACGTTCCCTCTCGGAACCATGAGCCTTCTTGACGGAAGCTCCGGTTTGCAAGAAGCTTACACCAAAGCTTGTCCTAGTTCGGCATAAAAAATTACCGCAGCATGTTGGTGCCATGTCATGACACCATGCCAAGTTTCATGATTTTCAGGCGTGTTTTTTATTTACAGGAATTAAAAACCCAAGTTTCTCAATCTTTCCGGGCGAACCACGACACCCAGATATTTGAATTTCATTCCCATCTCTTGCATAGGACCTAGAAATTCACCCAAGGACACACATGTGGTTTTTCAAACAACTTTGGTTCACTGGACCCTGTGCTTGTAGTTAAAATTTGAATTATGCACATTAAATGTGCAGAAACTCAATTAATGTATAAAAAAGGCCAAACGAACCCGGAATAATTCCAAAATTTAGCACAATACTTCTATTTGGTCTAATATGCCTGTGTAAAAAAATTAAGGCGGGAGAAGGCAGTGTACGTATGCCGTTTCGCACACGGAGGTGGCACGTTCCCTCTCGGAACCACGAGCCTTCTTGACGGAAGCTCCGGTTTGCAGGAAGCTTACACCAAAGCTTGTCCCAATTCAGCCAAAAAAATTACCGCAACATGTTGGTGCCATGTCATGACACCATGCCAAGTTTCACGATTTGCAGGCGTGTTTTGGATTTACAAGAATTAAAAAACCAAGTTTCTCAATATTTCCGGCGGTTCCACAAGGCCTAGATGTTTGAATTTAATTCCCATCTCTTGCATGGGACCTAGAAATTCACCGAAGGACACACAAGTGGGATTTCAAACAACTTTGGTGCACTGGACCCTATTCTTCTACTTCAAATTTGAATTATGCACATTAAATGCTCAGAAATTCAATTAATGTATAAAAAAGGTCAAACAAACCCGGAATAATTCCAAAATTTAGCATGATACTTCTATTTGGTCTAATATGCCTGTGTAGAAAAATTAAGACGGGAGAAGGCAGTGTACGTATGCCTTTCACACACGGAGGTGGCACGTTCCCTCTCGGAACCATGAGCCTTCTTGACGAAAGCTCCGGTTTGCAAGAAGCTTACACCAAAGCTTGTCTGAATTCGCCCAAAAAAATTACCGCAGCATGTTGGTCCCATGTCATGACACCATGCCAAGTTTCATGATTTTCATGCACGCTTTAGGTTTATAGGAATTAAAAAACCAAGTTTCTCAATCTTTCCAGGCGAGCCACGACGCCCAGATGTTTGAATTTCATTCCCATCTCTTGCATGGGACCTATAAATTCACCCAAGGACTCACATGTGATTTTTCAAACAACTTTGGTGCACTGGAGCATGTGCTTCTCGTTCAAATTGGAATTATGCATATTAAATTCCCAGAAACTCGATTATTACATAAAAATGCCAAACAAACCCGGAATGATTCCAAAATTTAGCACGATACTACTATTTGGTCTAATCTTCCTGTGTAAAAAAAAGTAAGGCGGGAGAAGTCAGTATATGTTTCTCGTTTCACACAAGGAGGTGAAACGTTCCCTCTTGGAACCACGAGCCTTCTTGAGGGAAGCTCCGGTTTGCAAGAAGCTTACACCAAAGCTTGTCCCAATTCAGCCAAAAAATTTACCACAACATGTTGGTGCCATGTCATGACACCATGCCAAGTTTCATGATTTTCAGGCATGTTTTGGATTTACAGGAATTAAAAAACCAAGTTTCTCAATCTTTCTAGCCGATCCACGATGCCCAGATGTTTGAGTTTCATTCCCATTTCTTGCATGCGACCTATAAATTCACCCAAATACACACATGTAATTTTTCAACCAACTTTGGTGCACTGGAGCATGTGCTTGTAGTTCAAATTTGAATTATGCACATTAAATGCCCAGAAACTCAATTAATGTATAAAAAGGCCAAACGAACCCGGAATAATTCCAAAATTTAGCACAATACTTCTATTTGGTTTAATCTGCCAGTGTAAAAAAATTAATGCGGGTGAAGGCAGTGTACGTATGTCATTTCGCACACCGAGGTGACACGTTCCCTCTCGGAACCAAGAGCCTTCTTAAGGGAAGCTCCGGTTTGCAAGAAGCTTACATCAAAGCTTGTCCCAATTCGGCCAAAAAAATATACTCAAACATGTTGGTGCCATGTCATGACACCATGCCAAGTTTCATGATTTTCAGCCATGTTTTGGATTTACAGGAATTAAAAAACCAAGTTTCTCAATCATTCTAGCTAAGCCACGACGCCCAGATGTTTGAATTTAATTCCAAATTCTTGCATGGGACCTATAAATTCACCCAAAGGCACACATGTGATTTTTCGACAAACTTTGGTGCATTGGAGCATGTGCTTGTAGTTCAAATTTGAATTATGCAGATTAAATGCCTAGAAACTCAATTAATGCATAAAAATGCCAAACGAACCCGGAATAAGTCAAAATTTGAACACAACACTCATGTACTAGTTGCATGTTCACTGTACGTAAATGTTCTAGCAATTCATAGACCATCCTCCCCCCTCTGTAACACCATTTTGTCTTCCAAAACATAATGAAAAATCAGGTATACCACAAATAGTTTACTAGAAAGAATTATGTGAGATGCGATATAAAATATCTTGGCGCACCGTATTGTCTAGCTTACGCAGGAAGCTTCGTCGTCTACAGTCCACCGCCCCCGCTTGAACCACACTTGGGCGCCAGTTTCTCGCAGCACTGAGCGGAATTTTTTTGCCACCGCGGAAATATCTATCTCCCCGCCCCTCCCTCCTACCAAAAGCCACATTTCCACTGTTCCTCCTTGCTTTCCAAGTTCAAACCTTCATTGCTGCTTACTGGTAGCTCAGCCTCCTCGCCGGCGCCCCTTCTTCTTGAAGTGCCGCCTCCTTGCCGACGACCCTTCTTCTTGCAGTGCTGCCTCCTTGCCGGTGACCCTTCTTCTTGCTACGCGACCTCCTCGCCGCCAACCCTTCTTCTTGCTGCGCGGCCTCACCGATATGGTCAGGTAATCCACACCCCACCCACACCATCCTCCTTTCTCATCCCACATGCCCTGACCGACGGAGCGACACCTTCCACCGAAATCACTGCCCCCTCCTCCAATTAAGTTCCACCCACACCATTTTGCATGCAGTATTACGTGCAGCTCAGTAGCATGCGACCGCACGCGTGAACGAGGTCACTATGGCTGCCATGCGTGTCGACCGCCAGATCTTGGAGGAGGAGCTCGTCTTCGAGGACACCGTCGACATCGCCACGCGGTTGTCTACTTCAAAATACAGTTCGTGATGTTTTCTCGAGGCCACCGCTAGTGCCTTCTAGTGATTTGTCCTCTATAATGTTAATATGCAATCTGATGTTCAGTTAACAGTTTGGTCCTCTGAAATGTAATATTCAGTTAACACTTTGGTCCAACAATTGCTACATTTCGTAGTAGTGTTCTCAAGCATTCTTAGTTTTGTTAACTGTCTTATCTTCTAGTACATGTTTCTATTCTGCAATATCTTGCTCAGTTAACTATTTTGGTTCATTTGGTCTGCTGTCTATTTAACTGTTTGGTTCAGTTCTGCAATTTGATTTTCATTTGCTGTGGGTACAATTTTTTATTGTTATCACTTGTATGCATCGTTCCTAAACAAACGATTTTTAACTCCTTTCTGCGATGGCATTCGGAACCCTCGCCAAGTGAGTGTGGGCGATACGGGGGTCCTTCCCACACGACCCAGAAACCATTGGGGATATGCCCTCCTGGCACACACGCTCGGCAAAATGAGTTCGTGTGCGACCGGCGAGCACTCAAATATAGAAATACGTACGGTAGTGCTCAAAAAATACAATTATACATGCAAAATCATTCCCGGTCGGAAGTACATATCACACAGTTAGTAACCACTAAATGTTTTTGTTTGTATATACATCCCACAGAGTCACTACAAGGAAAATGTTTGTGCAAGGTGGCGTAACGCAAACAGTTTTGAAGAGAATGTCATGTGTTATTGTTCATTGATCCAACATGGTTTATTCCTAGAAACTTTGTTTGTTGCCTGAGGTTATCGCCCACGGTGTTTTCTCATTAACCATTTGCAATAGGAAACCCCAATTAGCAAGCTAATTGGCGAATTAGTAGGCTTATTGCCTTATTATTAATAATCCATTTACTAATCTAATTGACATTCATATTAAGCACATAATATATTCCATTTCCATATTAAGGAAGCAGGATTTCATAATTGAAATGCATCGGAGTACAACATGATATAGCTTAAGCACTCAGCTACCCCATTACACAACTGCACCAGCTGCAAGTTTCACATGCAACATCTAGAACCTTTCAAAATTAGCATCATAGATGGTACATAGAGAGATGCATCTCACGTGGAAAACTGCTGAAGCGATAGGTGAATATTGAGCCTTCATTCAAGTTGAAGGTCTTTGCAACTTTAGGCCAGTGCCTGTGGATGATTGACCGTCCATCCTTCGACCTCTTCAGGAACACTTCAATATTGAACCATGGCTGTTGTACGAAAACTTTCCTCGCCTCCTGACCACACAGGTGATTTGAGATGTAATCATCAGTGAACCCTGAAAACAAGGATGTGCAGAAATATCTTCTCTATAATGGAAACGGGGAAAGGAATAAAAAAGGCAAGGTATAATAGTTACTACCCTCTTGTAAACCTTAGTGTTTCCCTTTGTTTCCTTGAAACACATATAAGGTTAAGTAAAATATGTTGATGAAAAATAAGCACATTGCAGATTCATCAGATTGATTCAAGCCACATGGAAAACCCATTTATCCAAACCAAGCATGATTAAGAACTAGGAAATATAGCACTTGTATATGTTTCTCATGTATTAAGTGCGGCCAAATTCGATTTCTTCCTCACATGTTATACAATAACAGAATGCAGCCAGAACAATTGAACAATGCATTGCAGAATTGAACCAAGCAGTTAACTAAACACCACAACAAATGAACCAAACGTTAACTGAGCACCACATTGCACAATATAACATACTCCTAATAGAAGATCAGATAGTTAAGCAAACCAAGCATGCTTAACAACTTGGAAATATAGCAATTGTATTTGTTTCTCATGTATTTAGTACAACCAAATTTGATTTATTCCTCACATGGTATACAATAACAGAATGCAGCCACAGCATTTGAACATCGCATTACAGAATTGAACCAAGCAGTTAACTAATCACGACAACAAATGAACCAAACGTTAACTGAGGACCATATTGCACAATATAACATACTCCTAATAGAAGATCGGATAGTTAACCAAACCAAGCATGTTTAGTGCAACTTATTTGTGGTAGTGCCGTTTAGGTCATACTGGTGTAAAGCACATGAAGAAAATCCATGCTGATGGGCTTTTGGAATCACTTGATTATGAATCAGTTGATGCTTGCGAACCATGCCTCATGGGCAAGATGACTAAGACTCTATTCTCTGGAACAATGGAGCGAGCAACAGATTTGTTGGAAATCATACATACTGATGTATGTAGTCCAGTGAATATTGAGGCTCGCGGCAGGTATCATTATTTTCTGATCTTCACAGATGATTTGAGCAGATATGAGTATATCTACTTGATGAAACACAAGTCTGAAACATTTGAAAAGTTCAAAGAATTTCAGAGTGAAGTGGAGAATCATTGTAACAAAAATAAAAGTTTCTACGATATGATCTCAGAAGTAAAATATTTGAGTTACGAGTTTGGCCTTCAGTTAAAACAATGTGAAATAGTTTCACTACTCATGCCACCTGGAACACCATAGTGTAATGGTGTGTCCGGACGTCGTAACCGTACTTTATTAGATATGGTGCGATCTATGATGTCTCTTACCGGTTTACCACTATCATTTTGGGTTTATGCATTAGAGACAACTACATTCACGTTAAATAGGGCACCATCTAAATCCGTTGAGACGACACCGTATGAACTACAGTTTGGCAAGAAACCTAAGCTATTGTTTCTTAAAGTTTGAGGTTGCAATGCTTATGTGAAAAAGTTTCAACCTGGTAAGCTCAAACCCAAATCACAGGAGTGCGTCTTCATAGGATACCCAAAAAGAAAATGTTGGGTACACCTTCTATCACAGATCCGAAGGCAAGATATTCATTGCTGAGAATGGATCCTTTCTAGAGAAGGAGTTTCTCTCGAAAGAAGTGAGTGGGAGGAAAGTAGAACTTGATGAGGTAACTGTACCTGCTCCCTTATTGGAAAGTAGTTCATCACAGAAATCTATTCCTGTGACTACTACACCAATTAGTGAGGAAGCTAATGATGACGATCATGTAACTTCAGATCAAGTTACTACCGAACCTCGTAGGTAAACCAGAGTGAGATCCGCACCAGAGTGGTATGGTAATCCTGTTATGGAGGTCATGTTACTTGACCATGATGAACCTATGAACTATGAGGAAGCGATGATGAGCCCAGATTCCGCGAAATGGCTTGAGGCCATGAAATCTGAGATGAGATCCATGTATGTGAGCAAAGTATGGACTTTGATTGACCTGCCCAACGATTGGCGAGCCATTGAGATTAAAATGGATCTTCAAGAGGAAGACGAACACTAATAGTAGTGTTACTATCTACAAAGCTAGAATTGTCGCAAAAGGTTTTCGACAAGTTCAAGGTATTAACTACGATGAGAGTTTCTCACTCGTATCTATGCTTAAGTCTGTCTGAATCATGTTTGCAATTGCCGCATTTTATGAAATCTAGCAAATGGATAAACAAAACTGCATTCCTTAATGGATTTATTAAAGAAGAGTTGTATATGATGCAACCAGTAGGTTTTGTCAATCTTAAAGGTGCTAACAAAATATGCAAGCTCCAGCGATCCATCTATGGACTGGTGCAAGCATCTCGGAGTTGGAATATACGCTTTGATAAGTTGATCAAAGCATATAGTTTTATACAGACTTGCGATGTAACCTGTATTTACAAGAAAGTGAGTGGGAGCACTACAGCATTTCTGATAAGTATATGTGAATGACATATTGTTGATTGGAGATAATGTAGAATTATTCTACAAAGCATAAAGGAGTGTTTAAAAGGAATTTTTTCAAAGAAAGACCTCGGTAAAGCTGCTTACATATTGAGCATCAAGATCTATAGAGATAGATCAAGACGCTTGATAAGTTTTTCAATGAGTACATACCTTGATAAGATTTTGAAGTAGTTCAAAATGGAACAGTCAAAGAAAGAGTTCTTGCCTGTTTTACAAGGTGTGAAACTGAGTAAGACTCAAAGCCCGACCACGGTAGGAGATAGAAAGAGAATGAAAGTCATTCCCTATGCCTTGGCCATAGGTTCTATAAAATATGCCATGATGTGCACCAGATCTATTGTATACCCTACACTGTTTTTGGCAAGGGAGTACAATAGTGATCTAGGAGTAGATTACTGGACAGTGGTCAAAATTATCCTTAGTGGAATAAGGATATGTTTCTCGATTATGGAGGTGACAAAAAGGTTCATCGTAAAGGGTTATGTCAATGCAAATTTTGACACTGATCCAGATGACTCTAAATTTCAATTTGGATACATATTGAAAGTGGGAGAAATTAGCTAGAGTAGCTCAGTGCAGAGCATTGTTGACATAGAAATTTGCAAAAATACTTACGGATCTGAATGTGGCATATCCGTTGACTGAACTTCTCTCACAAGCAAAACATGATCACACCTTAGTACTCTTTGGGTGTTAATCACATAGCGATGTGAACTGGGTTACTGACTCTAGTAAACCCTTTGGGTGTTGGTCACATGCCGATGTGAACTATGGGTGTTAATCACATGGTGATGTGAACAATTGGTATTAAATCACATGGCGATGTGAACTAGATTATTGACTCTACTGCAAGTGGGAGACTGAAGGAAATATGCCCTAGAGGCAATAATAAAGTTATTATTTATTTCCTTATATCATGATAAATGTTTATTATTCATGCTAGAATTGTATTAACCGGAAACATAATACATGTGTGAATACATAGACAAACAAAGTGTCACTAGTATGCCTCTACTTTACTAGCTTGTTGATCAAAGATGGTTATGTTTTCTAACCATAGACATGAGTTGTCATTTGATTAACGTGATCACATCATTAGGAGAATGATTTCATTGACTTGACCCATTCTGTTAGCTTAGCACTCGATCGTTTAGTATGTTGCTATTGCTTTCTTCATGACTTATACATGTTCCTATGACTATGGGATTGTGCAACTCCCCTTTACCGGAGGAACACTTTGTGTGCTACCAAACGTCACAACGTAACTGGGTGATTATAAAGGTGCTCTACAGGTGTCTCTGAAGGTACTTGTTGGGTTGGCGTATTTCAAGATTAGGATTTGTCACTCCAATTGTCGGAGAGGTATCTCTGGGCCCTCTCGGTAATGCACATCACTTAAGCCTTGCAAGCACTGCAACTAATGAGTTAGTTGCGGGATGATGTATTACGGAACGAGTAAAGAGACTTGCCGGTAAAGAGATTGAACTAGGTATTGAGATACCGACGATCGAATCTCGGGCAAGTAACATACCGATGACAAAGGGAACAACATATGTTGTTATGCGGTCTAACCGATAAAGATCTTTGTAGAATATGTGGGAGCCAATATGAGCATCCAGGTTCCGCTATTGGTTATTGACCGGGGACGTGTCTCGGTCATGTCTACATAGTTCTCGAACCCATAGGGTCCGCACGCTTAACGTTTCGATGATAGTTATATTATGAGTTTATATGTTTTGATGTACCGAAGGTTGTTCGGAGTCCCGGATGTGATCACGGACATGACAAGGAGTCTTGAAATGGTCGAGACATGAAGATTGATATATTGGAAGCCTATGTTTGGATATCGAAAGTGTTCCGGGTGAAATCGGGATTTTACCGGAGTATCGGGAGGTTACCGGAACCCCCCGGGAGCTTAATGGGCCATAGTGAGCCTTGTGGAGAAGAGGAGAGGTGGCCAGGGCAGGGCCGCACGCCCCTCCCCCTAGTCCGATTAGGACAAGGAGAGGGGGGCGACGCCCCCCTTTCCTTCCTCTTTCCCTCCTCTTTCCCCCTCCACTCCTAGTCCAACAAGGAAAAGGGAGGGAGTCCTACTCCCGGTAGGAGTAGGACTCCTCCTGGCGAGCCCCCTCTAGGCCGGCCGCACCTCCCCCCTTGCTCCTTTATATACGAGGGCAGGGGGCACCCTAGATACACAACAATTGATCATTTGATCCTTTAGCCGTGTGAGGTGCCCCCCTCCACCATAGTCCACCTCGATAATACTGTAGCGGTGCTTAGGTGAAGCCCTACGTCGGTAGAACATCATCATCATCACCACGCCATCATGCTGACGAAACTCTCCCTCAACACTCGGCTGGATCAGAGTTTGAGGGACGTCATCGGGCTGAACGTGTGTTGAACTCAAAGGTGCCGTGCGTTCGGTACTTGATAGGTCGGATCATAAAGACGTACGACTACATCAACCGCGTTCTGCTAATGCTTCCGCTTTCGGTCTATGAGGGTATGTGGACACACTCTTCCCTCTCGTTGCTATGCATCACCATGATCTTGCATGTGCGTAGGAAAATTTTGAAATTACTATGTTCCCCAACACAATAGATGGTAAATTCTTAACATCTTCAGCTTTAATACCTTTTTCTTTCATAGATTTCTTTGCCTCTTGCATATCTTCAGGACTGAGAAATAGAATACCCCTCTTCTTCGGAGTTGGCTTAGGAGTTGGTTCATGAAGTTGCCAGTAATTTTCATTACTCAACATATTATTCAATAGCAATTCAGCTTGATCAACAGTTCTTTCCCTGAAAACATAACCAGCACAACTATCCAGGTGGTCTCTGGAAGCATCGGTTAGTCCATTATTCTTGAGAGGATGATCAGGCAAAGCATTAAGTAATTGGAAAAGCCTCCCCAAAGCTTGTGGGAGACTCTCTTCTTCAGTTTTCACAAAATTATATATTTCCCTTAAGGAAGCTTGTTTCTTATGAGCGGGGAAATATTTAGCAGAGAAGTAATAAATCATATCCTGGGGACTACGCACACAAGCAGGATCAAGAGAATTAAACCATGTTTTTGCATCACCTTTTAATGAGAGCGGAAACAACTTAAGGATAAAGTAATAGTGAGTTTTCTCATCATGAGTAAATAGGGTGGCTATATCATTTAATTTAGTAAGATGTGCCACAACAGTTTCAAATTCATAGCCATAAAAGGATCAGATTCAACCAAAGTAATTATCTCAGGGTCGATAGAGAAATCACAATCCTTATCAGTAATAAAGATAGGTGAAGTAGCAAAAGCAGGGTCATATTTCATTCTAGCATTCAAGGATTTTTCTTTATGCTTAGCTAGTAATTTCTTAAGATCAGATCTATCATTGCAACCTAAGAAGTCTCTAGCAGTTTCTTCATCCATAACATAACCCTCAGGCACAACAGGCAATTCGTATCTAGGTGGAGAATCTTCATCATCACTTTCACCAATATTATCAGTTTCAATAATTTCATTCTCTCTAACCCTAGCAAGTTGTTCATAAAGAAATTCAACTAGTGGCACAATATTATTAAGCATAGAAGTAGTTTCATCATAAGTATCATGCAAAGCAGAAGTGGCATCATCAATAACATGTGACATATCAGAATGAATAGCAGGTGTAGGCGTCGCAAGTTTACTCAAAACAGAAGGTGGTTCAAGTGCAGAGCTAGATGACAGTTCCTTACCTTCCCTCGTAGTTGAGGGAAAAATCTTGGTTGTTTGATCTTTCAAGTTCTTCATATTGACCAGCAGATATAAATCCCAAGTGACTCAAAGAATAGAGCTATGCTCCCCGGAAACGGTGCCAGAAAATAGTCTTGATAACCCACAAGTATAGGGGATCGTAATAGTTTTCGAGGGTAGAGTATTTAACCCAAATTTATTGATTTGACACAAGGGGAGCCAAAGAATGTTCTCAAGTATTAGCAGATTAGTTCTCAATTCAACCACACCTGAAAACTTAATATCTGCAGCAAAGTATTTAGTAGCAAAGTAATATGATAGTAGTGGTAACGGTGGCAAAAGTAACGGTAGCAGTTTTGGTTTTATAGTGATTGTAACAATAGCAACGGGAAAGTAAATAAGCGAAGAACAATATGTGAAAATCTCATAGGCAATGGATCAGTGATGGATAATTATGTCGGATGCGATTCCTCATGCAATAGTTATAACGTAGGGTGACATAGAACTAGCTCCAGTTCATCCATGTAATGTAGGCATGTATTCCGAATATAGTGATACATGCTTATGGAAAAGAACTTGCATGACATGTTTTGTCCTACCCTCCCGTGGCAGCGGGGTCCTATTGTTAACTAAGGGATATTAAGGCCTCCTTTTAATAGAGTACAGGACCAAAGCATTAACACTTAGTGAATACATGAACTCCTCAAACTACGGTCATCACCGGTAAGTATCCCGATTATTGTCACTTCGGGCTTAACGGATCATAAAACATAATAGGTGACTATAGACTTGCAAGATAGGATAAAGAACTCTCATATATTCATGAAAACATAATAGGTTCAGATCTAAAATCATGGCACTCGGTCCCTAGTGACAAGCATTAAGCATCGCAACATCAATCTCAGAACATAATGGATACTAGGGATCAAACACTAACAAAACTAACTCGATTACATGATAAATCTCATCCAACCCATCACCGTCCAGCAAGCCTACGATGGAATTACTCACGCACGACAGTGAGCATCATGAAATTGGTGAGGGAGGAAGGTTGATGATGACGATGGCGACGGATTCCCCTCTCCGGAGCCCCGAACGGACTCCAGAACAGCCCTCCCAAGAGAGATTAGGTCTTGGCGGCGGCTCTTTATCGTAGAACGCGATGAATCCTTCACCCTTATTTTTTTCTCCCCAAACACGAATATATAGAGTTGGAGTTGAGGTCGAAGGAGCACCAGGGGGCCCACGAGGCAAGGGGCGCGTGCAGGGGGGTAGGCGCGCCCCCACCCTCGTGGACAGGGTGTGGGCCCCTGGCCTTGATTCTTTTGCCAGTATTTTTTATATATTCCAAAACTAATCTCCGTTGATTTTCAAGTCATTCCAAGAACTTTTATTTCTGCACAAAATTAACACCATGGCAATTATGCTAAAAACAGCGTCAGTCCGGGTTAGTTCCATTCAAATCATGCAAGTTAGAGTCCAAAACAAGGGTAAAAGTGTTTGGAAAAGTAGATACGTTGGAGACGTATCAGCGCCATTTGAAAATTTACAATAGCGATTTATGCATAGCTTTCTTTTCAGTACTTTTCAAAGCAGTTCACCGATCATTACCTCTTAAACCACCTGCATGGTTAAGAGTGAGGAAGGTATTCATTCAACACCCATGGTACAATATTGAAGTCTTGCTAAAGAGGACGAATGGGCGGGCAATTATCCATAGCCACTAGCCTAAAGTTGCAAGGACATTCAACATCACTGAAGGCTCAATATTTGCCTTCCGCTTCTGCAGTTTCTCAGAAGAGATTCATCTGTCTATTTACCGTGTCTGATGCTACTCTCCAAAGGTTTTTGATGTTGCATGTGAAACTTGGTGCTGTTGTGTAATGGCGTAACTAAGTGCCGAAGCTATCTGATGTAATTCGGTTTTGAAAACCTGGTTGCTTTTATACGGATATGAAATATCTGGCGTGTTTTATAAGATATATGAGTTTGATTAGTACATGCATTATCAATAATACGCTAATTACCCTGCTTATCGGGGTTTTCTATTGCAAACGGTTACTCTGACAGCACTGTGGGCAATGAAATCAAACAAACCTCACGGTTTCTAGAAAGTAGGCGTGTTCGATCAACTAACAATCACACACGGCTTCTGGCAGCGAACTGTTTGTGTTAGGCCACCTTGCACCAACGTTTCCACACAAAGAATTGTGTGTGATATACATACCTACGGAAATGTTTTTCTAGGATTGACCGTGTGGGATGTACATACCTACGGAAATGATTTTCTGGGATTCACTGTGTCGGATGTACATACCAACGAAAATGATTTTCTGGGATTCACCTTGTGGGATGTACATACCTACAAAAATGCTTTTCTGGGATTCACCGTGCGGGATGTACATACCTACGGAAATGATTGGGTTTCGATGCCTCACCCGATCGCACACGGCCCTAGCCTGGGTCCCAGGAGGGCCTATCCCTGACGATTTCTGGGCCGTGCGGGAAGGACACCCTATCGCACACACTCACTTGGCGATGGTTCCAAATGTCGTCGCAGAAAGGGGTTAAAAACCATTTGTTTAGCACGTCGCTGTACCAGTGGCTATTAGTGACTTTGGAATGACTCTTTGTTGCACATTGAGGGATTGTTATATGATTTAATTATGTTATCATTGTTGAGAGAACTTGGTCTAGTGAAAGTATGAACCCTAGGCCTTGTTTTGAAGCATTGCAATACCGTTTTCGCTCACTTTCGTTACTAGTAACCTTGCTGTTTTTATATTTTCAGATTATGAAAACCTATATCTAGCATCCATATTGCACTTATATCACCATCTCTGCGCCGAACTAGTGCACCTATACAATTTACCATTGTTTGGGTGTGTTGGGGACACAAGAGACTCTTTGTTATTTGGTTGCATGGTTGTTTGAGAGAGACCATCTTCATCCTACGCCTCCCATGGATTGATAAACCTTAGGTCATCCACTTGAGGGAAATTTGCTACTGTCCTACAAAACTCTGCGCTTGGAGGCCCAACACGAGTCTACAAGAAGAAGGTTGCGTAGTAGACATCACACACTTTGTTAGCACCTTTAGGATCAACAAAACCTTCTAGTTGCATCATATGCAACTCTTCTTTTAGAAATCCATTAAGGAATACAGTTTTGACGTACATTTGCCAGATTTCATGATCATAAAATGCAGCAATTGCTAACATGATTCAGACAGACTTAAGCATCTCTACGGGTGAGAAGGTCTCATCGTAGTCAACTCCTTAAACTTGTAGAAAACCTTTCGCAACAAGTTGAGCTTTGTAGACAGTAACATTACCATCATAGTCAGTATTCTTCTTGAAGATCCATTTATTGTCTATGGCTTGCCGATAATCAGGTAAGTCAACCAAAGCCCACACTTTGTTCCCATACATGGATCCTATCTCAGATATCATGGCCTCAAGCCATTTATCGGAATCTGGGCTCATCATTGCTTCTTCATAGTTCACAGATTCGTCATGGTCTAGTAACATGACTTCCAGAACAGGTTTACCGTACCACTCTGGTGCGGAACATTCTCTAGTTGACCTACAAGGTTCGGTAGTAACTTGATCTGAAGTTTCATGATCATTATCATTAGCTTCCTCTCTAGTTGGTGTAGGCATCACGGGAACACTTTTCTATGATGAGCTACTTTCCAATTTGAGAGAAGGTACAATTACCTCATCAAGTTCTACTTTCCTCCCACTCACTACTTTCGAGAGAAACTCCTTCTCTAGAAAGGATCCATTCTTAGCAACAAAAATCTTGCCTTCGGATCTATGATAGAAGGTGTACCCAATAGATTCTTTTGGGTATCCTATGAAGATGCGCTTCTTCGATTTGGGTTTGAGCTTATCAGGCTAAAGTTTTTTCACATAAGCATCGCAACCCCAAACTTAAAGAAACGACAGCTTAGGTTTCTTGCCAAACCATAGTTCATATGGTGTCGTCTCAATGGATTTAGACGGTGCCCTATTTAAAGTAAATGCCGTTGTCTCTAATGCATAACCCCAAAATGATAGCGGTAAATCGGTAAGAGACATCTTAGATCGCACCATATCTAATAAAGTACGGTTACAGCGTTCGGACACACCTTTACGATGTGGTGTTCTAGGTGGCATGAGTTGTGAAACTATTCCACATTGTTTTAAATGAAGGCCAAACTCATAACTCAAATATTTGCCACCACGATCAGATCGTAGAAAGTTTATTTTCTTGTTACGATGATTCTCCACTTCACTCTGAAATTCTTTGAACTTTTCAAATGTTTCAATCTTGTGGGTCATCAAGTAGATATACCCATATCTGCTCAAATCATCGGTGAAGATTAGAAAGTAACGACACCTGCCGCGAGCCTCAACACTCATTGGACCGCATACATTGGTATGTATTATTTCCAATAAGTCAGTGGCTCGCTCCATTGTTCTGGAGAACGGAGTTTTAGTCAACTTGCCCATGAGGCATGGTTCACAATTATCAAATGATTCATAATCAAGTGATTCCAGAAGTCCATCCGCATGGAGTTTCTTTAGGCGCTTTACACCAATATGACCTAAACGGCAGTGCCACAAATATGTTGCACTATCATTATCAACTTTGCATCTTTTGGCGTCAATATTATGAATATGTGTATCACCACGATCAAGATTCAACAAAAATAGACCACTCTTCAAGGGTGCATGACCATAAAAGATATTACTCATATAAATATAACAACCATTATTCTTTGATTTAAATCAATAACCATCTCGCATCAAACAATATCCAGATATAATGTTCATGCTCAAAACTGGCACCAAATAACAATTATGCAGGTCTAAAACTAATCGCGAAGGTAGATGTAGAGGTAGCGTGCCGACGGCGATCACATCACCACCTCGTCCTTAGCCAATCTTCGTTTAATCCGTAGCCCCTGATTTGAATTACAAATATGAGCAACCGAACCGGTATCAAATAACCAGGCACTACAACAAGCATTAGTAAGGTACACATCAATAACATGTATATAAAATATATCTTTGTTCACTTTGCCATCCTTCTTATCCGCTAAATACTTGGGGCAGTTCCGCTTCCAGTGACCAGTCCCTTTGCAGTAGAAGCACTCAGTTTCAGGCTTAGGTCCAGAATTGGGCTTCTTCCCGGGAGTGGGGACTTGCTTGCCATTCTTCTTGAAGTTCCCCTTCTTTCCTTTTCCATTTTTTCGTGAAACTAGTTGTCTTGTTAACCATCAACAATTGATGCTCTTTCTTGATATCTACCTCCGCAGCTTTGACCATAGCGAAGAGCTCAGGAATTGTCTTATCCATCCCTTGCGTATTACAGTTCATCATGAAGCCTTTGTAGCTTGGTGGCAATGATTGAAGAACTCTGTCAATAAAACTATCATCTGGAAGATTAACTCCCAGCTGAGTCAAGTCATTATGATACCCAGACATTCTGGGTATGTGTTCACTAACAGAACTATTCTCCTCCATCTTGCACCTATAGAACTTGTTGGAGATTTCATATCTCTCAACTCGGGCATTTGCTTGAAATATTAACTTCAACTCCTAGAACATCCCATATGCTCCATGATGTTCAAAACGTCTTTGAAATCCCGATTTTAAGCGTAAAGGATGGCACACTGAACTATTGAGTAGTCATCAACACGCGACTGACAAGCGTTCCAACGTCTGAAGTTGCTGCAGGGGGTGGCACAGCTAGCAGTGCATCAAGGACATAATTCTTCTATGCAACAATGAGGATAATCCTCAAGTTAGGGACACAATCCATGTAGTTGCTACCATCATCTTTCAACTTAGATTTCTCTAGGAACGCATTAAAATTAAAGGGAACGGTAGCATCGCCATTGATCTACAACATAGATATGAAACAACTATCAGGACTAGGTTCATGATAAATTAAGTTCAATTAATCATATTACTTAAGAACTCCCACTTAGATTGACATCCATCGAGTCATCTAAATGATTACATGATCCAAATCAACTAAACCATGTCCGATCATCACGTCAGATGGATTAGTCTTCAATGGTGAACATCTCTATGTTGATCATATCTACTATATGATTCACTCCTTTCGGTCTCCAGTGTTTCGAGGCCATGTCTGTACATGCTAGGCTCGTCAAGTTTAACCCAAGTATTCCGCATGTGCAAAACTGTCTTGCACCCGTTTTATGTGAACGTAGAGCTTATCACACCCGATCATCATGTGGTGTCTCACCACGATGAACTATACCAACGGTGCATACTCATGGAGAACACTTATACCTTGAAATTTTAGTGAGGGGTCATCTTATAATGCTACCACTGTACTAAGCAAAATAAGATGCATACAAGAAAAACATCACATGGAATCAAAATATGTGACATGATATGGCCATCATCATCTTGTGTCTTTGATCTCCATCTCCAAAGCACCGTCATGATCTCCATCGTCACCGGCTTGACACCTTGATCTCCATCGTAGCGTCTTGGTCGTCTCACCAACTATTGCTTCTACAACTATCACTAACGCATAGTGATAAAGTAAAGAAATTGCATAGTGTTTGCATTTCATACAATAAAGAGACAACCATAAGGTTCCTGCCGGTTGCCAGTGACTTTTACAAAACACTACTACGGGATGGTCCAAACGCGACACTACGATCAGAGACCCTTCGATAAAACTATATGTGATGCCATAATCACAAACAATGGTGTAAAAAGCCATCAAAAAAGGTGCAAAATGTTTGTGATGACGGATGCATCCAACATGGTTCATATTTTAGTTGCGTGTGCGATGCAGGGCATACGGTTCGGTTCAATTAACTGTTCGGGGTGAGGAGGAACAAAAGAAACGGGCAGCTAGATGAAGGCGTGTGCTATATATAGCATACGGTTCACTAGGATGAACTGTGTGTGATTAGGCAACACAATGGAAACGGTTCAACTGAACAAGATGTGTGTGATATGCGGCAAACAGGTCCGTAATGAGAAATGTGTGCGAAGACCAATAATAACACAGACGATTGCTGCTAATAAGCTGTGATTTGCTCTGTCTACAGTAGAATAACATGTATATATATAACTAAAATAAGCATCCAATTACATAAGTGACTATACAGATCATTCGCACACACCTCAATAAACAATTGCATGCATTCTAAAGTAGGAGAAACGATCGTCTAGTCATATACTTCTTGTGACGCTCCCACCACTCTATGTGGCTCGATCCCTCGTCTGGGTCAGGAAGAAGACAGTTCCTCATGTCAACCATCCGCCTGTACATCTCATAGCTTCTGTACGCGTCCATGGTCGTGTAATTGGCATGTTGTTCATCCAGTCTCTCATGCCACACACTGTGCCAGGCTTTCCTATCATTATTGCTCTCATTCTTCATCTTCATGTAGTAGGGTCGATGATGGCCGAGGCGAGGTCAACCAGGGAGTTCAGTTTTTTTGTCGCTGCCCCAGTCCTTGTAGTGGTGCTGGATGTTGACAAGATTCAGGCATTTCAAGCCCGAAACCTTGAGCACTTTTAGATCGTTGGTGGTGTCCACCGCAGCGAAGCTGTAGTCGGAGCTGTTGATAAACCTGGAGAAACGCTCGCAAGGCGTTGTGGCCAGGTGGTAGTGGTAGACGAGGACGTCATGTCGCACGCACAACTGGAAGATGGCAACCTTCTGATCGTGCCCAGCATGACCCATGGTGTACTCGAGGTCGAAGCCGACCACTTGGTACTTGTCCTCGGCAAGGAACTGCTCCATAGTTTGGATGGAGCTCTCCACAGAGACTAGATCGTTCATGTACACCACCGAGAGAGCCTCCCCCCTCACGTGGGTGTCCACAACATGTTGCATGGTGAACTGCCCACCGTTGTCGTCGGCAGCCGCTGGGAGCGCCATTGGAGCCATGGGGAGCGCCATTGGAACCGCTAGATGTCCTCTCTGTATGTGTCCTCGTGGGTGTTCTTACTGTGTCATGTGAGACGAGAGATGAAGGTAAATGGCCGCGGGAATAAAACGAGGCTAGGCGGCGTGGATTCTCAGTGTGTCCGCATGGCAGTTTTTGCAGCGAGTAACTGCATCGTCACGCCACGTCCTGCGCAACCTCGTGGATTCTCATGCGCCGGCCAAAAACACTGGCAGCGCGCGTGGAGGGACGAGGGCAGAGCACCCGGAGGGACGCGAGAGTAGAGCGTGCCGCGGCCACTTGAACCGCAAGCAACCACACGCATATAGCAGTTGAACATGTAGGAAATGGTCGCCTACAAGCTGGCCGACAGTTGCATCGCTGCGTAGAGAGCGGCCGTGTGCTACCGCCTCTATCTAGTCTATAGTCCCATTTATATTCTGTGCCATACTTTGCCCTCAAATTTAACAAACAAAATGTTAATGCATGTTATAAAAATTATATAATTAGAAACTATGTTCAAATACGAATCCAACTATATAATCTTTGGCGACATGAGTTCGTCTTTTATTAGTTAAATCATACTTATAAACCAGGATGGGGGTATAGTAGGTAATTAAATCGTAAACGTTTTTATTAACCGTATGTGTATGTGGCCTTTCGTCCTCCTCTCGCACGTCTTGTCACCCCGCTGCCGTAGACGGCTTACAGCGCAAGCTTGCGCAGCGCGCGGGGGCGTTCTTTTGGCCAAACGGTGGCGCCAATGAATCGTCGGTGACCTCGTTCCCATGCAACTTCGTAGGTTTCTGCGCAAGCTTCCCGCCTTACTCAGTGAAATCCCCCAAAATCCCAATGCTTACCGGCCTGCTATATAAACCCTCATGGGCGGCGAGTCCTGCGTCACATTTTCCCTCCCTCCCTGTAGCTTATCTCGTCTGCTTCTCCCACAATCTCCAATGGCACCGGTCCGTCATCGTCGCTCAGCCACTCCACCGTCATCAGAGGACAGCTCGAGCTGGGAGGCTACACCGAGTTTCGTCGATCACCGGGGTCATCACCTGCTCCGTCACTGCCGCCTGAAGGCAGGAGGCGGAGGTGGATGCCCGCACGTGTGTCAGCGACCTTCCACGCTACACTGAGTTCCTGCGGGAGGAGGAGGAACATCTCGTCGAGCACGCAAAGAGCCTTACCGTCGCCGTGGCCGCGGCACACACCGCCTCAAAGGCGAGGAATCAGGAGATCTACGATGAGAACCACCGCTTCGAGAGGGGTCATCTGGAGCGGCAGAGGGCGTTCGAGGTGAGTGTCGCTGAAGCTGCAACAACGGCAGACACCGTATTGCGGTTGCCTAGCTCGTCGGTAGCTCCTCCTCCGCCGCCTCTTACTGAGTGCGCTCGGCAGAGGAGAGGCAGCCGGAAGTAGCACAAAGCCCCTCCGTGGTAGTAGTAGTATTTAGGGGCTATTTTGTTCAGTTCATCGGACTATAGATGTGGTGGAACTGTACAACGTACTTAAAATTGGCTAGTATATATAGTTGAACTAGCTATTTTAGTACGTGGTTGGCAACAATTGGGGAAAAGTTTGGTCGGTTCAGTTGTCGAATTGAACGGTTTGTATAAATTAAGAACGACAGCTTAATCTATGCTTAATTACTAAATTTTAGTTGCAAAAATTAGATACTGCTAGTGACTTTTAGCTTCATATTTTGACAAATCGTAGTGTTACAAGGTTGACAAATGGCAATGTTACGAGATCAACAAATGTCAATCTTTCCAGTTTGACAAATGGTAACATACCCAATATGACAAATGCAGATCACACCAAATTGTTTGTAAGTGGTTGCACAAGGGTCATCCAAAAGGAACATTTGCATTGAAGAGATGCACAAATCCTGCTCTCACTTTTCATCATGTCGTCCCAGGGTCGACGGGCGGGGCGCGAGAGGACGGCAGCTGGCAGCACTGAGAGGTAGCGTTTGACAGCGGTGTCCCATGCCGCCGAGGAGGGCGCGCACGGAGAGGAAGGCGGGCGGCCATGGAAGTCAAAGGGCTCACTTACCAGTGAGTCTGTGCAGCGTATAGCTCACACGCTTCCCGGTGAGCCTACACATTCAAGGAGAGCTTACATGTCTGTCGGTCAGCCTGCGCACCGGACTACGCTCGCACACCACCCGTTCTGTCAAGGTCATGCAGCTATCCGCATGGCACCTCCTATAGCCATTAAAACCAAGACACGTGGCATCACGTGAATGGTTAACAGAACGCACACGGCTTGAATTATACAGACGTTTGAGATATTAAAGTGGTAGATTTTTTTCAAAATGCCTTTGTTGGTTTTCATTACTCGAGTGCGCCTTCTCTCAAAATGGACACGAAAAATACCACAGCATGTTGGGTGCTATTCCATAATAGAATGCCGAGTTTCATGAATTCCAGACGAGTTTTGGATTTACTAGAATTTAAAAATAAAGTATCTCGACGTTTTGCCGGCAATCAACGGTGCCGTAGTATTTGAAATTCATTCCCATTTCTTGCCTAGGACCTAAGCATGCACCCAAGGACACAGATTTGATTTTTCAACCAATTTATATGCACTGGAGCATGTGCATGTAGTTCAAATTTGAATTATGCACATAAATGCATTGAAAACTCAGTTAATGCACAAAAAAGTCAAAACGAACCCCGAAGAATCACAAAAAATGACACAACACTCCTGTTGTTCTATGTTGAAACGATAATTTTTTTGAAAGAAATAACAGGCAATGGATATCGTTTCGTCCCCAACGGTGGGACGTTCCCTACCGAAACCATCAGGCTTGTTGTGAGAAGCTCTGGTTTGTGAGAAGCATATACCCAAACCTGCCCCAAATGGGACAAAAAATTTACCACGGCATGTTGATGCCGCTTCAAGATAGCATGCCAAGTTTCATGAATTTCAGACGAGTTTTGGATTCACTAGAATTTTAAAACCAGGCATCTCAATGTTTTGCCGGCAATCAACAGTGCCCGTGGTGTTTGAAATTCATTCCCATTTCTTGCATGGGACCTAAGCATGCACCCAAGGACACATATTTGATTTTTCAACCAATTTATATGCACTGGAGCATGTGCATGTAGTTCAAATTTGAATTATGCACATAAATGCATTGAAAACTCAGTTAATGCATAAAAATGTCCAAACGAACCCCGAAAAATCACAAAAATTAACACAACACTCTTGCTGTTCTATGTTGACATGAGAAAAAATTTGGAAGCAATAAGAGGCAATAGATATCCTTTCGTCCCCAAAGGTGGGACGTTCCCTACCAAAACCATCATGATTGTTGTGAGAAGCTCTAGTTTGTGAGAACCATATACCCAAACCTGCCCAAATGGGACAAAATTTTTACCACGGCATGTAGATGCCGCTCCATGATAGCATGCCAAGTTTCATGAATTTCAGATGAGTTTTGGATTTACTAGAATTTAAAAACTAGGTATCTCAATGTTTGCGGCCGAGTGACGGTGGCAGGGTGTTTGACATTCATTTCCATTTCTTGCATGGGACCTAAGCAGGCAACCAAGGACACAGATTTGAATTTTCAACTAATTTATATGCATTACAGAATGTGTGCGTGGTTCAAATTTCAATTATGCACATGAATGCGCAGAAAACTCGGTTAATGTATAAAAATGTTCAAGCGAACCCCAAAAAATCCCAAAAATTGACACAACACTCCTGTTGTTCTATGTTGACACTAGGAAAAAAATTTGAAATCGAGAAGAGGCAACGAATATCGTTTCGTCTAGAAAGGTGAAATGTTCCCTACCGAAAACCATCACACTTGTTGTGATAAGCTTTGGTTTATGAGAAGCTTATGCAGAAACCTGCCCCAAATGGGACAAGAACTTTTACCACGGCATGTTGATGCCACTCCATGATAGCATGCCAAGTTTCATGAATTTCAGACGAATTTTGGATTTACTAGAATTACAAAAGCAAGTACGTCGACATTTGCCGGAGAGCCATGGTGTTGTGGTGTTCGAATTTCATCCCCATTTCTTGCATGGGAGATAATCATAAACCCATGGACACATGTGATTTTACAACCCACATTGGTGCATCGGAGCATGTGTATGTAGTTTAATTTTGAATTGTGCACCTGAAATGGATAGAAAACCAATTTATTGTATAAAATGTTCAAACGAACCCTGAATAGTTCCAATTCTTTTACGACACACATATAGTTGCATGTTAACTCTAGATAAAAGGTCTAGAAATTCAAACACCGTCCATTGCCGCTGTGACCCCATTATGTAATTCAAATCAAGATGAAAAATCAAGTAGATCACACACAATTTATTATCACCAACCGTGTGATATGCAGCACAAAATATCCTGGAGCACCGTTGGTGTATAGTGCGCCTATGGCTTACGCGAGAAGGTGTGTCGGCTATAGTCCACAGCCGGCGTCTCAAGCACACTAGCTCGCTCCCCAAATATCATTTCACTGTTCAATCATCGCTGGGGAATGATGGGCACGTCAACCCGCGTCTGTAGCGACCAGACCTCAAACAGTCTGATCTCTGTGCTCCGGTGTCATCCCTGGATCAGTAATGCTGACACCACACAGTACTCGGAGGATTTATAGCAGAGTAGCAATCACACACTTATTACATCGAGTGTCTCAAAAGAGAACTTATTACAATAAATATGGCTTAAGGCCATCTAATAACGATAACAGCGGAAGGCTTGGAAGATAAGTGAGTCCATCAACTCCAACGGCATCACTGAGTATAGAACCACGACCTAAAACTCCTTAATCGTCGTCTGAAAAGTCTGCAACATTAATGTTGCAGCCCGAAAACGGGTCAGCACATGGAATATGCTGGCAAGATAACACATAGAGAATAATGGAATGCAACAGCTATACTATATGCATATTTGGCTGGTGGAAAGCTCTATGGTTATAGTTTTTGCGTAAAGCCAATTTTTCCCTACTTCAAAGGAATAAATTAATTACTATCATGGTGGTTGTTAAACATTGAGAATGGTTGACAGCATTCTCAATCCCAATTAATCAACATCATTAAAACCCCACAAAATTAATTTTTGAGTAACATGTTGAGATTCACATGATAATCCAGGTACTAGATACTCAAGATGTCCATAACCGGGGACACGACTAACCATGATTAGTTTGTTACACTCTGCAGAGGTTTGCGCACTTTTCCCCACAAGACTCGATCGCCTCCGTTTGGTTTCTCGCACTACAGGGTGTTTGAGAAGACGGATGACCGAGACACAGTCTTTCAGAAGCACTAGCACCTTACGACGGATAGACTGGTACACCTACTTTCCCCTACATCTGCTAGTCTACCCTGTAAGAGTTCGCAGAACTTAGTCAACTATGCCAGAGCCCATAATGGCTTGTGGCTGCACACGGAAGTTTCTAGTATGAATAATCTCATGATCCCTTTGGGCCTGGGTGGCGGTCCAAATTAAAACAGGCAAGTCCTGGAATCCCCAGGTGCCTCAATCCACCCAGATGTGTGTTAGGTTGCCACCTTAGATAAACCCTTAATTATCAATCTCACATCTGTCATGGATATCACTCACCCAATCCACGTCTACTAGCATAGCATGGCATAATAAGCAAACGTAGAAGTAACTCCCAAAGGTTTGATAATAAACAGGTAATAGGTACTAGCTCATCTACTTCCCCTCCCACAATTTAATTAGATCCTAATCATGCAATGTGTGAGGATTGATCTAATACAATAAAACTGGGTTGTAGAAAAGGTATGATCAAAGTGTTACTTGCCTTGCTGATGATCCGCGAAACCTAGAGATTCGAAGTAACAGGCGGCGCACTCCGGGTATTCTATCATAGACAAACAACAAGCATACAATAAGTACTCATCTAATGCACAGGTAAAACTCAAATAGAAGATCTAACCAGAAAGTTCAACTTAAGAACCCTGGTTTGCAAAAAGAATCAAATCGAACGAAGCAAAAGTATTCAAACGGCGAAAGAAAACAACTTCGTTCTAGTAATCTGGATCTAGGGCAAATTTTACAGTAGCAAAAACATGTTTAAGTTGATTATTCGGAAAGGGGGTTTCGAGACGAAACTCCAGACGCTTGAATCGCCTGATTCCGATAAACGAGCAAAAAGTTATACTAAAACGAAAATCGGATCAGAAATCGCGATCAGAAAATAACCGCGGAAAAAATCCGACAAAAAAGAAAAACGACGAACAGAATTTTTTTTAAACAACATGGAAAACGAGGCGGTGGCGAACCACGGGCGGTGCGCTGCTCCGGCGGCGGCGGCGGCGGGCGGCGGCGGCGGATGGGGTTAGGGTTAGGCGGCGGCGGCTGGGCTCTCTCTCGGCTCGGGCCTCGGGCGGCTTATAAAGGCCCCAGCCAGGGAAGTCCTGGCCGAGTACGGCCCGTAGTCGGTTCCGTTTTTTTTAAATAATTCCGCTCGGAAGAAAAATAAAAAGAAATACTAAACGGACTCCAAAAATCACGAAATAAATTTTGCCGGATTTCTAAAATCAAGCCCGATAAAGTGAACATTTATCTGGGCCCAAACTACAACTTTGAAAAACGCGCATTTTTCCTAAATTCAATTAAAAATACCGAAAAACTCCGAAAAAAATCTTATTTGGTTTTTTTATTAAATCCTCAATATTTCTATATTTTGGGAAAGTCATTTTATTCCCTCTCTCATATTTTTTAATAGAAATATTTGATGATAAAATAAATGAAATCAAATGATCCAGTTTACATAATTTGAGAAAACTCAAATATGTAAATAACGAAATCCCCAACTCTCTCCGTGGGTCCTTGAGTTGCTTAGGCTTTTCTAGGATCAAAACCAAAAGCAAAATAAAATATGATATGCATGATGACCTAATGTATAACATTCCAAATTGAAAATTTGGGATGTTACAAACCTACCCCCCTTAAGATGAATCTCGCCCTCGAGATTCGGGTTGGCTAGAAAATAGGTGAGGGTGGTCTTTGAGAAAATATTCCTCGCGCTCCCAGGTGGCTTCATCCTCCGTGTGGTGGCTCCACTGAACTATGCAAAACTTGATAACCTTGCTACAAGTAACTCGGCTGGCAAACTCAAGAATCTTGACTGGTTTTTCCTCATAGGTCAAATTGTTATCCAACTGAATTGCTTCTAATGGCACTGTGTCTCTCAAGGGTATGTCAGCCATCTCCGCATGACACTTCTTCAACTGAGAAACGTGAAACACATCATGCACTCCTGCCAATCCTTCTGGCAATTCCAACTTGTAGGCCACTTCTCCCATACGCTCCAAAACTCGATATGGTCCTACAAATCGTGGCGCTAACTTCCCCTTAACTCCAAAGCGCTTAATCCCTTGAAGTGGGGATACTCGAAGATAAGCTCTATCTCCGACTTTGTAAACTGTCTCTTTGCGTTTAGAATCTGCGTAGCTCTTCTGCCTGGACTGGGCTACCTTGAGCCTATCGTGAATCAACTTCACCTTCTGTTCAGACTCCTTAATCAGATCTGGTCCAAACAACTGACGGTCTCCAACTTCGTCCCATGACAACGGTGTCCTGCACCTCCTTCCGTACAAAGCTTCGAAAGGTGCCATCTTCAAACTGGTCTGATAGCTATTATTGTAAGAGAACTCTGCATATGGCAAATTGTCGTCCCAACTAGATCCATAATCTAGCGCACAAGCTCTCAGCATATCCTCCAAAATCTGATTGACTCTCTCAGTCTGTCCATCTGTCTGCGGATGAAAAGATGTACTAAATTCTAGCCTAGTACCAAAGTCTCATGCAACTGCTTCCAGAACTTTGAGGTAAACTGGGTTCCTCTATCTGATGCGATGCTCCTCGGAACTCCATGCAAACATACGATCCTGGTCATGTATATCTTTGCCAACTTAGCACTGGTGTACGTGGTCTTTATGGGGATGAAATGAGCTACCTTCGTCAATCGATCAACTACAACCCAAATCGAGTCATAGCCTGAACGAGTCCTTGGTAATCCCGTGATAAAATCCATGCCTAGCTTATCCCACTTCCATTCGGGTCTCGGTAATGGTTGCAACAATCCTGCTGGCTTCTGATGCTCTGCCTTTACTCTCTGACATACGTCACAAACTGCTACATACTCCGCAATATCCTTTTTCATTCCGGTCCACCAGAAAATATCCTTCAAATCCAAATACATCTTGGTATTTCCTGGGTGAATCGAATATGGTGAATCATGTGCCTCTTGCAAAATCAACTTTCTGATTTCCGGGTTATTGGGTACATAAACACGGTCTTCAAACCATAGGGTGTCGTGCTCATCCTCACGAAATCCTTTAGATTTTCCTTTGCTCAGTTTCTCCTTTATAGCGGCAATCTCTTTGTCAGTTTTCTGAGCTTCTCTGATTCTGTCCATCAAGGTTGACTGAATTTCTAGCGCTGCTACATAGCCTCTCGGAACTATTTCCAAACATAGTTCACGAAGATTTTCTGCTAACTCCTTGGGTATTTCTCTCGTCATTAGTGTATTGACATGGCTCTTGTGGCTTAATGCATCAACTACTACATTAGCCTTCCCGGGATGATAATGCAATCTCATATCATAATCCTTGATGAGCTCCGACCATCTCCTTTGTCTGAGGTTCAACTCCTTCTGCGTGAAAATTTACTTCAAACTCTTGTGATCCATGTACACCTCACAGTGATTTCCAGTGAGGAAATGTTTACATGCCTTAAATGCATGCACTACAGCTGCTAACTCCAAATCATGCGTAGCATAATTCAACTCATGGGGCTTCAGTTGTCGTGAAGCATACGAAACAACTCTCCCTTCCTGCATAAGTACTGCTCCAAGTCCTCGACGTGAAGCGTCGCAATACACCTCATAATCCTTGGTTTGATCTGGCAAAATCAACACTGGTGAGGTAACCAAACGTTTCTTCAACTCCTAGAAACTAGCCTCACTCTCCTCAGTCCATTTGAACTTGGTATCCTTCTTCAGCAACTCCGTCATAGGTTTCGTGATCTTTGAGAAATTCTCAATAAATCTCCGGTAGTATCCTGCGAGTCCAAGAAAACTCCGGATCTCTCCAACTATAGTTGGGGCTTCCCACTTGGTCACAGTTTCAACTTTAGCGGGATCTACTACTATACCTTCTCCAGATATAACGTGTCCGAGGAATCCTACTTCCTTCAACCAAAATTCACATTTGCTGAACTTGGCATATAATTGATGTTCTCTAAGCTTTCCAAGTACCAAACGCAAATGCTCCTTATGCTCCTCTTCATTCTTCGAATATACCAGCATATCATCAATGAACACTACGACGAACTTATCCAAAAACTCCATAAACACTTTGTTCATCATGTTCATAAAATAGGCAGGTGCGTTAGTCAGTCCAAATGACATAACGGTATACTCATACAGTCCATACCTGGTGGTAAAAGTTGTCTTAGGTATATCCTGTTCTCAAATCTTCAACTGGTGGTATCCTGATCGCAAATCGATCTTGGAAAACACTTTAGCTCCTTGCAATCGATCAAACAGATCATTGATCATTGGTAGCGGGTACTTGTTCTTGATTGTTACTTCGTTCAATCCTCGATAGTCAACAACCATCCTTAACGATCCATCCTTCTTCTCTACTAGAAGTACTGGTGATCCCCAAGGCGAAGAACTTGGGCGAATATATCCCTTATCCAGTAACTCCTTAATCTGCTTCTTAATTTCCACCAAATCCTTTGCTGGCATCCTATATGGTCTCTTCGATATTGGCCCAGTGCCTGGCAAAAGCTCAATCAAAAACTCAATGTCTCTATCCGGTGGCATGCCTGGCAACTCTTCAGGAAATATATCAGAAAAATCCTTTACCACTGAGACTTCCTCCTGCACCACTCCTGATAAGGAATTTACTTGTGTCCTGTTTGGCGCATGTCGGGATACGTACTTGATCCTTCTTCCTTCTGGCGTTGTGAGAAAAATTTTCCTACTGGCGCAATCGATGTTTCCTCCATACATCGACAACCAATCCATACCAAGAATCACATCCAGACCTTGAGATTCCAAAATAATTAAATCCGTTGGGAAAACATGCCTTCCTATACTTAATGGCACTTGAAAACATCCTTAACCGGCCATGTACTCTGCTCCTGGTGAGCTTACTAGCATAGGTGTTTTAAGAATACTAGTGGGCAGGCTATACTTTTCCACAAATCCCCTTGATATGTATGAATGCGATGCACCAGTATCAAAAAGAATGAGTGCAGTAAATGACTTAACCAAAAACTTACCTATTACTGCATCAGGCTGAACTTCAACCTCCTCCACATTAACGTGGTTCACCTGTCCCCTGTTGAAAGGGTTCGGCTTCTTTCCAGAGCTTCCATTGTCGTTTTGTCCTTCAGGACAGTCATTTGCATAATGTCCTGGCTTCGAACACTTATAGCAAGTGACGTGGCTCAAGTCCTTCTTGGCTGGGGTTGATGGGGTGCTGCGGTTCTGGCCATTGCTTCCTCCATTCCCATTACCATTCTTGGTGCCATTGTGATTGTGCGAGCTACCTACTGCATGGGTATGCTGAAATTGTTCTCCCGGTCTAGGGGTAAAACGAGGCTTCTGCTGAGCTCCTGAATTATACTTTCCTTGTCCATACTTCCTCTTGCGATTCTCAATTTGCTGATGCTTCCCTTTAATCATAAGAGCACGATCTACTAACTCCTGGTAGTTATTGAAGGTGGCTACCATCAACTGCATACTCAACTCATCATTCAGTCCTTCCAGGAATTTCTCCTGCTTAGCTACATCTGTAGCAACGTCATCTGGGGCATAACGTGCTAGCTTACTAAACTCCTCCACATACTGGCCAACTGTCTGTCCTCCTTGGCGCAAGTTAAGAAACTCACGCTTCTTCATGGCCATTGCTCCTGCTGAAACATGGGCAGTACGATAAAGCCTGCTGAAACTGGTCCCATGTGACAGTGTCGACTGGGAAGGTGGATGTGAAATTCTCCCACCAAGATGCTGCGGGTCCTTCTAACTGATGTGCGGCAAACTTCACCTTCTCCGCATCTGCGCATCCTGCTCTGGTCAACTCCCTAGTTATCTTGCGGAGCCAATTATCTGCTACTATCGGCTCGGTGCTACTGGAAAACACCGGCGGATTCAGCCTAAGAAAACGGGCTAAGTGGTTAACAGGTGGTGGTGGTGGGTTGCTGTTGTTGTTCCCTTGATTCTGATTCTGAACTAGCAACTGCATCAAGGTGTTCTGCTGCTGGATCAACTGGGTGAGCTCCGGCGGAAAGGCAAATCCGGGGTCACGTCTCGGAGGCATTTGAGGGTTTAGGAAAAGATGAGATATAAGAATAGAGGGGGTCTAAAGGGAAAACACTACCCATATGCACATGAGGCAAAAGCACACAATTCACTTCATTCAATCAAATAAAGGCATACGATCGATCTAACTATCGCAAAGTGCTCGGACTTCTATATTTACATGGTGGACTACTACTGATGAGGTGGTCTACTAGAAATATTCTACGGTTGTAGACTCCATGATATCTGGTCCTGCTTCATCCACATAGTCATCATCGCTACTAGTTCCGAGTCGGTGCCGTCAATGATGATGTAGTCCTCCGGGCTAATCTCCTTGGGTTCTTCGTCTTCATCTACTGATGTCGGACCTCCCAAAAATATTCCAATCTTCTTAATCAGATCGTCATTCTTCTCCACCAATACTTCAATTTCTTCTTCATAATCTTCGTGTGTAGCCTTGAGTTCTTCCTCTAGTTCCTTGATTCTAGTCTTAGCCTTCTTCAGATCTATCATGTCGGCGCACATCTGATTCTCCTGTCGTCGAATGTGCTGGTTTAACTCCTGAATAAAAGCTGCAATTGATCTATCTTTCCTAGTGCTGATCATCTCCCAGTGTTCATCTCGGCGCCCACAAATCTGGTAGATAGTATCCTTAAGATCCTTGCGGTAGACTTCTCCAATGCGTCCCATGGCGATGTGAGCTGCCATGCTCTTTCCTAGACTCCAAGTTGGTACATCAAAAGAAAACTCTATGGGCTCAGTGACTGGCATGAACGTCCTTCCTGGAACTTGAACTTGAATCATCCAGCGCTCTTCTTCAGGTAAGGTGGTGTTGTAGGTTCCCGTGAAGCTTGGTACTCCTATGTTCAGGTATCTAGTGACTTCCTTCAAGTGGCGTCCAAAGGGTGTATCTTCATCCGGTTGGGTGAACTTGTTCCTCGCATCCGCCATCCTAAAGAGTAGAAAAGATGAGAAATCAGAAGAGAAGAGAGTGAGTAGTGATCTAGGTCTTTAGCTTAGTGGTCGTGTCCTATAGTCAGCGTGTGCTCTGATACCATCTCTGCAGCGACCAGACCTCAAACAGTCTGATCTCTGTGCTCCGGTGTCATCCCTGGATCAGTAATGCTGACACCACACAGTACTCGGAGGATTTATAGCAAAGTAGCAATCACACACTTATTACATCGAGTGTCTCAAAAGAGAACTTATTACAATAAATATGGCTTAAGGCCATCTAATAACGATAACAGCGGAAGGCTTGGAAGATAAGTGAGTCCATCAACTCCAACGGCATCACTGAGTATAGAACCACGACCTAAAACTCCTTAATTATCGTCTGAAAAGTCTGCAACATTAACGTTGCAGCCCGAAAACGGGTCAGCACATGGAATATGCTGGCAAGATAACACATAGAGAATAATGGAATGCAACAGCTATACTATATGCATATTTGGCTGGTGGAAAGCTCTATGGTTACAGTTTTTGCGTAAAGCCAATTTTCCCTACTTCAAAGGAATAAATTAATTACTATCATGGTGGTTGTTAAACATTGAGAATGGTTGACAGCATTCTCAATCCCAATTAAGTAACATCATTAAAACCCCACAAAATTAATTTTTGAGTAACATGTTGAGATTCACATGATAATCCAGGTACTAGATACTCAAGATGTCCATAACCGGGGACACGGCTAACCATGATTAGTTTGTTACACTCTGCAGAGGTTTGCGCACTTTTCCCCACAAGACTCGATCGCCTCCGTTTGGTTTCTCGCACTACAGGGTGTTTGAGAAGACGGATGACCGAGACACAGTCTTTCAGAAGTGCTAGCACCTTACGACGGATAGACCGGTACACCTACTTTCCCCTACATCTGCCAGTCTACCCTGTAAGAGTTCGCACAACTTAGTCAACTATGCCAGAGCCCATAATGGCTTGTGGCTGCACACGGAAGTTTCTAGTATGAATAATCTCATGATCCCTTTGGGACTGGGTGGCGGTCCAAATTAAAACAGGCAAGTCCTGGAATCCCCAGGTGCCTCAATCCACCCAGATGTGTGTTAGGTTGCCACCTTAGATAAACCCTTAATTATCAATCTCACATCTGTCATGGATATCACTCACCCAATCCACGTCTACTAGCATAGCATGGCATAATAAGCAAACGTAGAAGTAACTCCCAAAGGTTTGATAATAAACAGGTAATAGGTACTAGCTCATCTACTTCCCCTCCCACAATTTAATTAGATCCTAATCATGCAATGTGTGAGGATTGATCTAATGCAATAAAACTGGGTTGTAGAAAAGGTATGATCAAAGTGTTACTTGCCTTGCTGATGATCCACGAAACCTAGAGATTCGAAGTAACAGGCGGCGCACTCCGGGTATTCTATCATGAACAAACAACAAGCATACAATAAGTACTCATCTAATGCATAGGTAAAACTCAAATAGAAGATCTAACCAGAAAGTTCAACTTAAGAACCCTGGTTTGCAAAAAGAATCAAATCGAATGAAGCAAAAAAAGTCAAACGGCGAAAGAAAACAACTTCTTTCTAGTAATCTGGATCTAGGGCAAATTTTACAGTAGCAAAAACATATTTAAGTTGATTATTCGGAAAGAGGGTTTCGAGACGAAACTCCAGACGCTTGAATCGCCTGATTCCGATAAATGAGCGAAAAGTTATACTAAAACGAAAATCGGATCAGAAATCGTGATCAGAAAATAACCGCGGAAAAAATCCGACGAAAAAGAAAAACGACGAACATAATTTTTTTTAAACAGCACGGAAAACGAGGCGGCGACGAACCTCGGGCGACGCGCTGCTCCGGCGGCTGCTGCGGCGGCGGCTGGGGCTAGGGTTAGGCAGCGGCGGCTGGGCTCTCTCTCGGCTCGGGCCTCGGGCGGCTTATAAAGGCCCCAGCCAGGGAAGTCCTGGCCGAGTACGGCCCGTAATCGGTTCCGGTTTTTTTTTATAATTCCGCTCGGAAGAAAAATAAAAAGAAATAGTAAACGGACTCCAAAAATCACGAAATAAATTTTGCCGGGTTTCTAAAATCAAGCCTGATAAAGTGAACATTTATCTGGGCCCAAACTACAATTTGAAAAATGCGCATTTTTCCTAAATTCAATTAAAAATACCGAAAAACTCCAAAAAAAATCTTATTTGATTTTTTATTAAATCCTCAATATTTCTTTATTTTGGGAAAGTCATTTTATTCCCTCTCTCATATTTTTGTAATAGAAATAATTGATGATAAAATAAATGAAATCAAATGATCCTGTTTACATAATTTGAGAAAACTCAAATATGTAAATAACGAAATCCCCAACTCTCTCCGTGGGTCCTTGAGTTGCTTAGGCTTTTCTATGATCAAAACCAAAAGCAAAATAAAATATGATATGCATGATGACCTAATGTATAACATTCCAAATTGAAAATTTGGGATGTTACAGCGTCGTGAGGGCAACGTTGGTGGCCCACTCCGGCGAGAGCGTGGCCGCAGCCGCCATGCGCGTGCGAACAAGGTGCATGAGCACGGCCGCAATCTGTGACTGGGCGGCCATGGCAGCCCAAACGGCCGCTGTTGCTTCTCACGTGGCGGCAGCAACATCTGGCTCAGGGATAATAAATGGCGAGAGTGGCACATCAGCTGTTCGTTCCGCAGCAGTGGCCTTAGCCCTGATGGAGGCCGCCTACGGCCATGTCGAGGCCGCCCACGCCCAGCTACTGGCGGTCACCGCACAAATCGAACAAAGCTTCTCCTACAACGGTTGGCAACCCACGACCGAAGAGTTGGCTATCGCCGAGAGCGTTCGAGCAGCCGTCCGTTCCTCCGCCACATACCTTGCGACGACGGAGCCCGTCCAAGCCCAGATCGCATCCGCCCATGCCCAGCTCATGGCAGCCTTTTCCAAAGAGATGGAGGACGCGGATGGGGAGATGCTTGCCGAGTATGGTGCGATGGATGCCATGGAGCCCCTTCCCCAGGAGACCGTCGGGCGCGAGCTGGACATGGAGGCGGCGGCGGAGATTGACAAGCACCAGCCATAGTAGTACTCTTTGTTTTGTTTAATTAAGAGCGCCGATCTTTAATTTTTGAGAGTAATGTTTAGTCAGCTAGCTCTATTTAATTGCTGAACTTTCTCGATTAAGAAGTGTGGGTGTGCTGTAGTCTCCTTTGTGTACCCAAATTATACAATGAAGTGGATGACCACTATAACCAGGGAAATTCTAACCAAAAACTTTGATGTTCAAACTCATCACACACGGGTTAAGCTATCTGAATCGTTTGTGATGTTCACATATCGTACACAATTCCGAATAAGGGACCGTGTCTGATGACACTTTGCGCGCCAGTTTTTTTGCTGAAGCAATTCCAAATTTCCGGCTTCCGCGGAAATATCTACCTTCCCGCCCCCTCCCCCTCCCCCTTACCAAAAGCCACATTTCCCCTGTTTCCACCTTCCTTTCCAAGTTGAAACCTTCACTCCTTGCTTTCAGTGTCGCCTCCTCATCGGCGACCCTCCTTCACGTTGCTCGGCCTCGTCTATCCAGGCAGGTAATCCATACCCGACCCCCATCTTCCTCCTCCTTCCACATCCCCTCCACCATATAAGTGCCGCCCTAAGCCATGGTGCACGCAATATAGACAGGATCTCAAGGAGCATTTGGCAGCGGAGAAGTGAATTGCAGCCACACGAGCATATGAGGTCGCGGTGGCTGCCATTCGTGTGCCGACCCCCAGATCTTGAAGGAGCACCTTGCCATTTGCTAGCTACGCCGGTTAAACATGCTTGGTTTACCCATTGCGTGTGTTGCTCCTGCCTTTGGTTCACAAATTCTAGTGAATTGTGCTATCTAATTTTACCATGCAATATGTTTCTCTAGTGTATATGTTCTATATGTCGTGCAGTGTGGTGATCACTTATTAACTGTTCTGTTAATTAGTTGTCATCTTCAGTTAACTGTTTGGTTCAATTATGCAAATGTGATGCTCAATTCTTCAGGCTACAATTTTGTATTGTCTTCCATGTGAGAAATAAATCAAATTTATCTTTACAAATACATGAGAAATGATTACAATTTCTATGTTTCCAAGTTGTCAAGCATTCTTGGTTTGGTTATACATTGTGCAATGTGGTGCTCAATTAATGTTTGGTTCATTTGTGTTGTGGTGTTTAGTTAACTGTTTGGTTCAATTCTGCAATGAGATGTTCAATAGTTGTGAGTGCATTCTGTTATTGTATACCATGTGAGGAATAAATTGAATTTGGTTGTAATAAATACATGAGAAATAAATACAACTGCTACAATTGGCTGCAGTTAACTATTTGGTTAACTGTCTGATCTTCTATTAGGAGTATGTTATATTGTGCAATGTGGTCCTCAGTTAATGTTTGGTTCATTTATTGTGGTGTTTAGTTAACTACTTGGTTCAATTCTGCAATGCGATGTCCAATTGTCCTGGGTAGAATTTTGTATTGTTGTGCATGTGAGGAATAAATGAAATTTGGTTGCACTTAATACATGAGAAACATATACAAGTGCTATATTTCCTAGTTCTTAATCATGTGTGGTTTGGATAAATGGGTTTTCCATGTGGCTTGAATTAATCTGATCAATCTGCAAAGTGCTTTTTCTTCATCAACATATTTTACTGATAGCATGCGAACCCTTACTTAACCTAATGACTAACTATCTTATATGTGTTGCAGGGAAACAATGGGAAGCATTGAGGTTTACAATCAAGGTTAGCACGTGCATGGTCCATTGTCTAATAGCACATTACTATGCAATTGCAGTAACCATTCTAATATTTTGGTTTTTAACAATTTGGTCTTGCACATGTAGGTCCTGTTGTCAGAGGTTTTGACCCACTGTTCGACCCTTTTTGCATATGGGGAAATGAGTTGTGCATGAATATCAATCAAATCAAGAAACTCAGAAAGATTGTTAGGATAAGGAAATTAGCGACAAAAAACAACAAGATCTTTGTTTGCACAATGAAGAAGACATCAGTTAATTACAAGATGGTACTAACTATTATACCTTGACTTTTTTTATTCCTTTGCCTCATTTCCAATATATAGAAGATATTTATTCACATCCTTGTTTTTAGGCCTTTCCAAAGCAGTTCACTGATGATTACCTCTCAAACCACCTCTATGGTCAGGAGGCGAGGAAGGTTTTCATACAACACCCATGATTCAATATTGAAGTGTTCCTGAAGAGGATGAAGGACGGATGGTCAATCATCCACCGGCACTCGTCTAAAGTTGCAAAGACCTTCAACATGAATGAAGGCTCAATATTCACCTTCCGCTTCAGCAGTTTTCCAGATGATATGCATCTATCTATATACCATCTATGATGCTAATTTCGAAGGTTTCTACATGTTGCATGTGAAACTTGGTGCTGGTGCAGTTGTGTAATGGGGTAGCTGACTGCTGAAGCTATATCATGTTGTACTCTGATGTATTTGAATTATGAAATGTTCCTTCCTTAATATGGAAATGAAATATATTATGTGTTGAATATGAATATCAATTAGATTAAGAAATGGATTATTAATAATAGGGAAATTAGCCTGCTAATTGGGTTTTGCTATTGCAAACGGTTATTGAAAAAATACCATGGGCGATGACCTGAGGAAATGCACACAGTTTCTACAAATAAACTGATACGTCTCCAACGTATCTATAATTTCTAATTGCTCCATGCTATATTATCTACTGTTTTGAATGTTTATGGGCTTTATTATACACTTCTATATCATTTTTGGGACTAACCTATTAACCCAGAGCCCAGTGCCAGTTTCTGTTTTTACCCTGTTTTAGAGTTTCGAAGAAAAGGAAAATCAAACGGAGTCCAATTGACCTGAAACTTCATGGAACTCGTTTTTGGAAGGAAAGAAGCCCAGGAGACTTGGAGTGCACGTCAGGGGACCTTCAAGGAGGCCACGAGGCAGGGGGGCGCGCCCACCCCCCCCCCC
>NC_041390.1:205416073-205443376 GCF_002162155.2 Triticum dicoccoides | reverse complement strand
CGCCTATATATCTCCATATACCCTAAAAACATCCCGGGACACAATATATCGGGAGTTCCGCCGCCAAAAGCCTCCGTAGCCACCGAAAGCCAATCTAGACCCGTTCCGGCACCCTGCCGGAGGGGGCAATCCCTCTCCAGTGGCCATCTTCATCATCCCGGTGCTCTCCATGACGAGGAGGGAGTAGTTCTCCCTCGGGGCTGAGGGTATGTACCAGTAGCTATGTGTTTGATCTCTCTCTCTCTCTCTCGTGTTGTTGAGATGATACGATCTTGATGTATTGCGAGCTTTGCTATTATATTTGGATCCTATGATGTTTCTTCCCCCCTCTACTCTCTTGTAATGAATTGAGTTTTCCCTTTGAAGTTATCTTATCAGATTGAGTCTTTAAAGATTTGAGAACACTTGATGTATGTCTTGCCGTGGATATCTATGGTGACAATGGGATATCACGTGATTCCCTTGATGTATGTTTTGGTGATCAACTTGCGGGTTCCGCCCATGAACCTATGCATAGGGGTTGGCACATGTTTTCGTCATGATTCTCCGGTAGAACTTTGGGGCACTCTTTGAGGTCCTTTGTGTTGGTTGAATAGATGAATCTGAGATTGTGTGATGCATATCGTATAATCATGCCCACGGATACTTGAGGTGACATTGGAGTATCTAGGTGACATTAGGGTTTTGGTTGATTTGTGTCTTAAGGTGTTATTCTAGTACGAACTCTAGGGCTGTTTGTGACACTTATAGGAATAGCCCAATGGATTGATTGGAAAGAATAACATTGAGGTTGTTTCGTCCCCTACCACAATATCTTCGTTCGTTCTCCGCTATTAGTGACTTTGGAGTGACTCTTTGTTGCATGTTGAGGGATAGTTATGTGATCCAATTATGTTAGTATTGTTGAGAGGACTTGCACTAGCGAAAGTATGAACCCTAGGCCTTGTTTCCTAGCATTGCAATACCGTTTACGCTCACTTTTATCATTTTCTACCTTGCTGTTTTTATTATTTCAGATTACAAATACCTTTATCGACTATCCATATTGCACTTCTATCACCATCTCTTCACCGAACTAGTGCACCTATACAATTTACCATTGTATTGGGTGTGTTGGGGACACAAGAGACTCTTTGTTATTTGGTTGCAGGGTTGCTTGAGAGAGACCATCTTCATCCTACGCCTCCCACGGATTGATAAACCTTAGGTCATCCACTTGAGGGAAATTTGCTACTATCCTACAAACCTCTGCACTTGGAGGCCCAACAACGTCTACAAGATGAAGGTTGTGTAGTAGACATCACAATCCGTGTTGGATCAATGAACAATCACACACGACTTTCTCTTGAAAACTGTTTGTGTTAGGCCACCTTGCGCAAACGTTTACCACATAAAAACTGTGTGAGATGGACTGCCTTTTGCCACACAGTTTCCTCTATGGACCGTGTGTGATACATTCAATAACGCAAACGATTTAACTCGAAAAATTGTGTGTGATGTACCTATGAACGAAAATGTTTTCCTTGGAGAAACTGTGTGGGATGTACATACGAATGGAAATGTTTAGTGAGGACTGACTATGTGGGATGTACTTGCGACCGGAAACAATTTCGCTTGTATAATTGTATTTTTTTTAGCTCTACTATACATATTTCCATATTTGAGCGCTCGCCGGTCGCACATGACATCATTTTCCCGAGCGTGTGTGCCAGGAGGGCATATACCTGACGGTTTCTGGCTTGTGTGGGAATGACCCCCCTATCGCCCACACTCACTAGGCGACGGTTCCAAATGCCGTCGCAGAAAGGGGTTAAAAACCGTTTGTATAGCACTGACGCGCACCAGTTAAACATGATCATCTCATATAATAACGTATATCTCATCATGTCTTGACCATATCACATCACAACATCCCTGCAAAAACAAGTTAGACGTCCTCTAATTTGTTGTTGCAAGTTTTACGTGGCTTCTACGGGCTTCTAGCAAGAACCGTTCTTACCAACGCATCAAAACCACAACGGTGATTTATCAAGTTTGCAGTCAAAACCTTCAACAAGGACCGGTCGCAGTCAAATTCGATTCAACTAAAGTTGGAGAAACAGACACCCGCCAGCCACGTTTATGCAAAATTAGTTGCATGTCTGTCGGTGAAACCAGTCTCAAGAACCTGGTCATGTAAGTTTGGTCCGGGCTGCATCATCCAACAATACCGCCGAATCAAAATAAGACATTAGTGGTAAGTAGTATGATAATCATCTCCCACAACACTTTGTGTTCTACTCGTGCATATCGTCTACGCATAGACCTGGCTCGGATGCCACTGTTGCGAAATGTAGCATGCAATTTAAAAAAATTCCTATGCTCGTGCAAGATCTATCTAGGAGATGCATAGAAACGAGAGGGGAAGAGTGTGTCCACGTATCCTCGTAGACCGAAAACGGAAGCGTTTGACAACGCGCTTGATGTAGTAAACCTTTCTTCTCGTTCTGACTAATCAAGCACCGAATGTACGGCACCTCCGAGTTCTGCACACGTTCTGCTTGATGACGTCCCTCAAACTCTTGATCCAGCAAAGTATCGATGGAGAGTTTCGTCAGCACGACAGCGTGGTGACGGTGATGGTGAAGTGATCCGTGCAGGGCTTTGCCTAAGCACTACGTGAATATGACTGGAGGCGTAAACTATGGAGGGAGGCACCGCACACGGCTAACAGATGTTGCTGTGTGTTCTAGCGGTGCCCCCTGATACGTCTCCAACGTATCTATAATTTTTGATTGTTCCATGCTACTATATTATCTGTTTTTGATGTTAATAGGCTTATTTATACAATTTTATATTATTTTTGGGACTAACCTACCAACCCAAGGCCCAGTGCAAATTGTTGTTTTTTTTTGCCAATTTTAGTGTTTCACAGGAAAGTAATATCAAACGGAATCCAAACAGAATAAAACCTTCAGGAGAGTTATTTTTGGAACAAACGTGATCCAGGGGACTTGGAGTGGACGTCAAGCAACCAACGAGGAGGCCACGAGGTAGGGGGGCACGCCTACCCCCCTGGGCGCACCCTCCCTCCTCGTGGGCCCCTCGTGGCTCCACCGACCTACTTCTTCCTCCTATATATATTCATATACCCCGAAAACATCCAGGAGCACCATGAAACCCTATTTCCACCGCCGCAACCTTATGTACCCAAGAGATCCCATCTTGGGGCCTTTTCCGGAGCTCCGCCCGAGGGGGAATCAATCATGGAGGGCCTCTACATCAACTCCATGGCCCCTCCGATGATGTGTGAGTAGTTTACCTCAGACCTTTGGGTCCATAGTTATTAGCTAGATGGCTTCTTCTCTCTCTTTGGATCTCAATACAATGTTCTCCTCGATCTTCTTAGAGCTCTATTTGATGTAACTCTTTTTTGCGGTGTGTTTGTCGAGATCCGATGAATTGTGGGTTTATGATCAAGTTTATCTATGAACAATATTGGATTCTTCTATGAAATATTTTATGTATGATTGGTTATCTTTGCAAGTCTCTTCGAATTGTCAGTTTGGTTTGGCCTACTAGATTGATCTTTCTTGCAACGGGAGAAGTGCTTAGCTTTGGGTTCAATCTTGCGGTGTCCTTTCCCAGTGATAGCAGGGGCAGCAAGGCACGTATTGTATTGTTGCCATCGAGGATAAAAAGATGGGGTTTATATCATATTGCTTGAGTTTATCCCTCTACATCATGTCATCTTGCCTGATGCATTACTCCGTTCTTATGAACTTAATACTCTAAATGCATGCTGGATAGCAGTCGATGTGTGGAGTAATAGTAGTAGATGCAGAATCATTTCGGTCTACTTGTCTCAGACATGATGCCTATATACATGATCATGCCTAGATATTCTCATAATTATGCACTTTTCTATCAATTGCTCGACAGTAATTTGTTCACCCACCATAATACTTATGCTATCTTGAGAGAAGCCACTAGTGAAACCTATGGCCCCCGGTTCTATTCTCCTTTATATTAATCTCCTGTCAACAAGTTATTTCTATTACCATTTATTTCGCAATCTTTACTTTCAATCTATATCATAAAAATACCAAAAATATTTATCTTATTATTATTATCTCTATCAGATCTCACTCTCGTAAGTGACCGCGAAGGGATTGACAACCCCTTTATCATGTTGGTTGTGAGGTTCTTATTTGTTTGTGTAGGTACGAGGGACTTGCGTGTAGTCTCCCACTGGATTGATACCTTGGTTCTCAAAAACTGAGGGAAATACTTATGCTACTTTGCTGCATCACCCTTTCCTCTTCAAGGAAAAACCAACACCGTGCTCAAGAGGTAGCAAGAAGAATTTCTGGCGCCGTTGTCGGGAGATCTACGCACAAGTCAAGACATACCAAGTACCCATCACAAACTCTTATCCCTCGCATTACATTATTTGCCATTTGCCTTTGCCTTGTCTTCGTCCTCTTCCCGTATGTATTTTTGTTTTTGTCTCCACGTGCCTTCTATTTGCTTGCATCTTTGCTTGCTAGAAATCTATTGATAAGGATCCACTTAAAGTGTTCTACTTGGATCATCTTCGGTCCTTATGCGCTCGTGCTGAAAACCCAACTAGCCTAGTTGATGGGATATCTTTATATGAGCATGCTCATTTTGTGCATCACCGTTTGTCTGAAAAAGGGAAACTCTTATGGGATCGAATAAACATATTGTTGTGTTATGCTAGAAATCTTTGCGAAATTTGTGATTTTACTTGTTGCTCTAAGAACCCTAAAAAACACCTTCCCTACCTATGTGAGTTTAATGAAAATAAAATCTTATCTTCTTATGCAAAGGGTGTTTATAGTTACTAGGATATCGAACAGATTGAAGAATTTGTTCCTTTTAAGGGTGCTTATGAAGTTGCTTCTTTGATTTAAAAGTATGATATTACTCTCTACGAATCTGAAAATCTTGACATACTTAAATATTGCTATGAAAACTATGCTCACAATGCCTATGTTAAGGAATTTATTGAGAGAATGACCGTTTCTTTGGAAGAAAATAATGATATGCATGAATCTATAGATAATTATGATTCTGATGATTTGATTGAAATATCCCTAGATGAACATGATGCTTGCTATTCTTGTGGCCATGATGCCAATATTTATGAAGATGAATTTGCTATAGTTCCTTATGTTAAACATGAGATCGTTGCTATTGTACCCATACTTGACAGTTCCTTCGATGGAAAGCATGATTGCAATGATGTTATTATAAATTCTCTTAATGTAAATTGTGCTAATAATATGCAAAACCCTAAGCTTGGTGATGCTAGTTTTGCTATGTCCACTACTTGTTGCAATGATCATGATTGGGGTGATTCTTCTTATGATCCTGAAAATTTATTTAAGCCCCATGATGAATATAAGATTGATAATAATGTTTGCAATATTGAAAGTGGGTTTGAAGAGTGTCAACTTTAGATCCCACATATTTTGAGAATGTTCAATCTTATGAAGTTTTTGATAAAAGTGGGTTTGGAGAGGTCATGACTTTAGTTAATGTTAATCCCACTATTTTGGAAGAGTGTCAACTTTGCATACATGTGGATCATGTTAAGAATATGTTTTGTGATAGCTATATTTTTGAATTTTCTTATGATCCCACATGTAATTATTATGAGAGAGTAAAATATGATTGTATAAATTTTCATGTTACTAAATTACCTCTCGTTATGTTGAGATTGCTATTGTTCCTTTCTGCTTCCTTGCATATGCTAGTTTTTGCTTGGTATGATAATTTGTTTGCCTATAAGATGCCTATGCATAGGAAGTATGTTAGACTTAGATGTGTTTGTCACATGTTTTATGATGCTCTCTTTTGTGCTTCAATTCTTGTCTTCCATGTGAGCATCATTGAAATTATCAATGCCTACCTAGGGCGTTAAACGATAGCACTTGTAGGGAGGCAACCCAATTTTATTTTTGTTTCTTTCTTTTTGGTTTTGTTTAGTAATAAATAATTCCTCTAGCCTCTATTTATATGTGGTTTTATGCTTCTAATTAGTGTTTGTGCCAAGTAGAACCTTTGGGAAGACTTGGGGAAAGTCTTTGCGATCTTGTTGTAAAAAACAGAAACTTTAGCTCTCACGAGATTTGATGCCATTTTTTACTGGAGAGCGCGATTAAGTTGATTATTTTTTAAGATGATTAATAGATAAATTTCTCACGTCCAGAAATTTATTTTGTAATTTTTGGGGTTACAGAAGCATTCGAAACCTACAGATTACTACAGACTGTTCTGTTTTTGACAGATTCTGTTTTGTGTGTGTTGTTTGCTTATTTTGGTGAATCTATGGCTAGTATCCGAGGTTATGAACCATAGATAAGTTGGAATAGAGTGGGCTTAACACCAATATAAATAAAGAATGAGTTCATTACAGTACCTTATGATGGTGGTTTGTTTTCTTTTACTAACAGAGCTCGTGAGATTTTCTGTTTAAGTTTTGTGTTGTGAAGTTTTCAAGTTTTGGGTAAAGATTTGATGGATTATGGAACAAGGAGTGGAAAGAGTCTAAGCTTGGGGATGACCATGGCTCCCCAAGGTAGTATTCAAGGAAAACCAAAAGCCTAAGCTTGGGGATGCCCCGGAAGGCATCCCCTCTTTCGTCTTCTTCTATTGGTTACTTTACTTGAGGCTATATTTTTATTCACCACATGATATGTGTTTTGCTTGGAGCGTCTTGTATGATTTGAGTCTTTTCTTTTTAGTTTACCACAATCATCCTTTCTGTACACTTGATAGAGACACACATGAATTAGAAATTATTAGAATACTCTATGTGCTTCACTTATATCTTTTGAGCTAGATAATTTTGCTCTAGTGCTTCACTTATATCTTTTAGAGCACGGTGGTGGTTTTATTTTATAGAAACTATTGATCTCTCATGCTTCATTTATATCATTTGAGAGTCCCTTACAACATCATGGTAATGTTCTTTGGTTATGAAACTAGTCCTAATATGATAGGCATCCAAGATGGGTATAATAAAAACTATCATAGAAAGTGCATTGAATACTATGAGAAGTTTGATACTTGATAATTGTTTTGAGATATAAAGGTGGTGATATTAGATTTGCGCTAGTTGAGTAGTTGTGAATTTTAGAAATACTTGCGTTGAAGTTTGAAAGTCCCGTAGCATGCACGTATGGTAACTGCTGTGTAAGAAATTTGAAACATGAGGTGTGCATAGATTATCTTCCTTATGAGTGGCGGTCGGGGACGAGCGATGGTCTTTTCCTACCAATCTATCCCCCTAGGAGCATCTGCATAGTGCTTGGTTTATGACGACTTCTAGATTTTTGCAATAAGTATGTGAGTTCTTTATGACTAATGTTGAGTCCATGGATTATACGCACTCTCACTCTTCCATCATTGCTAGCCTCTTTGGTACCGTGCATTGCCCTTTCTCACCTTGAGAGTTGGTGCAAACTTCGCCGGTGCATCCAAACCCAGTGATATGATATGCATCACACATAAACCTCCTTATATCTTCCTTAAAACAGCCACCATACCTACCTATTATGGAATTGCCGTAGCCATTCCGAGATATATTGCCATGCAACTTTCCACCGTTTCATTTATGACACGCTTCATCATTGTCATATTGCCTTGCATGATCATGTAGTTGACATCGTATTTGTGGCAAAGCCACCATGCATAATTTATCATACATGTCACTCTTGATTCATTGCCCTTCCTAGTACACCACCGGAGGCATTCATATAGAGTCATATTTTGTTCTAGTATCGAGTTGTCATCATTGAGTTGTAAATAGATAGAAGTGTGATGATCATCATTAATAGATCATTGTCCCATATAAAAGAAAGAAAGGCCAAATAAAAAAAGGGAAGGCCCAAAAAATATATTTAAAAAGGGGCAATGTTACTATCCTTTTTTTCCACACTTGGGCTTCAAAGTAGCACCATGATCTTTATGATAGAGAGTCTCTTGTTTTGTCACTTTCATATACTAGTGGGAATTTTTCATTATAGAACTTGGCTTGTATATTCCAACAATGGGTTCCTCAAATGCCCTAGGTCTTTGTGAGCAAGCAAGTTGGATGCACATCCACTTAGTTTCTTTTGTTGAGCTTTCATACATTTATAGCTCTAGTGCATCCGTTGCATGGCAATCCCTACTCCTTGCATTGACATCAATTGATGGGCATCTCCCTAGCCCGTTGATTAGCCTCGTCGATGTGAGACTTTCTCCTTTTTGTCTTATCCACATAACCCCCTATCATTATTCTATTCCACCCATAGTATTATATCCATGGCTCACGCTCATGTATTGCGTGAAAGTTGAAAAAAGTTTGAGATTACTAAAGTATGAAACAATTTCTTGGCTTGTCATCGGGGCTGTGCAAGATGAGAGCATTATTGTGTGACGAAAATGAAGCATGACCAAACTATATGATTTTGTAGGGATGAACTTTCTTTTGCCATGTTATTTTGAGAAGACATGATTGCTTAGTTAGTATGCTTGAAGTATTATTATTTTTATGTCAATATTAAACTTTTGTCTTGAATCTCTCGGATCTGAACATTCATGCCACAATAAAGAAAATTACATTAAGAATTATGCTATGTAGCATTCCACATCAAAAATTCTGTTTTTTATCATTTACCTACTCGAGGTCGAGCAAGAATTAAGCTTGGGGATGCTTGATACGTCTCCAACGTATCTATAATTTTTTATCGTTCCATGCTACTATATTATCCGTTTTGGATGTTAATGGGCTTATTTATACACTTTTATATTATTTTTGGGACTAACATACTAACCCAAGGCCCAGTGCAAATTGCTGTTTTTTTGCCTATTTCAGTGTTTCGCAGAAAAGGAATATCAAACGGAATCCAAATGAATAAAACCTTCGGGAGAGTTATTTTTGGAACAAACATGATCCAGGGGACTTGGATTGGACGTCAAGCAACCAACGGGGAGGCCACGAGGCAGGGGGCATGCCTACCCCTCATGGGCCCCTCGTGGCTCCACCGACCTACTTCTTCCTCCTATATATATTCATATACCCCGAAAACATCCAGGAGCACCACGAAACCCTATTTCCACCGCCCAAACCTCTTGTACCCAAGAGATCCCATCTTTGGGCCTTTTCCGGAGCTCCGCCGGAGGGGGAATCGATCATGGAGGCCCTCTACATCAACTCCATGGCCCCTCTGATGATGTGTGAGTAGTTTACCTCGGACATTCAGGTCCATAGTTATTACCTAGATGGCTTCTTCTTTCTCTTTGTATCTCAATGCAATGTTCTCCTCGATCTTCTTGGAGATCTATTTGATGTAACTCTTTTTTGCGGTGTGTTTGTCGAGATCCGATGAATTGTGGGTTTATGATCAAGTTTATCTATGAACAATATTGGATTCTTCTATGAAATATTTTATGTATGATTGGTTATCTTTGCAAGTCTCTTCGAATTGTCAGTTTGGTTTGGCCTAATAGATTGATCTTTCTTGCAACGGGAGAAGTGCTTAGCTTTGGGTTCAATCTTGCGGTGTCCTTTCCCAGTGACAGTAGGGGCAGCAAGGCATGTATTGTATTATTGCCATCGAGGATAAAAAGATGGGTTTTATATCATATTGCTTGAGTTTATCCCTCTACATCACGTCATCTTGCCTAATGCATTACTCTGTTCTTATGAACTTAATACTCTAGATGCATGCTGGATAGCAGTCGATGTGTGGAGTAATAGTAGTAGATGCAGAATCATTTCGGTCTACTTGTCTCGGACGTGATGCCTATATACATGATCATGCCTAGATATTCTCATCATTATGCACTTTTCTATCAATTGCTCGACAGTAATTTGGTCACCTACCGTAATACTTATGTTATCTTGAGAGAAGCCAGTAGTGAAACCTATGGCCCCCGGGTCTATTCTCCTTTATATAGAGTGGCACTATTCTAATCCCAGGATTAGAATAACTATTTGGATCACAGCAGCCCTATATAGAGCCCGAAGACAGGTTCCTGAACTTCCCTGGACTGCAGGCCCAGCCCGACAGAATCCCACCTGGACCCCGATCCCGACAGAATCCCACCTGGACCCCGATCTTGATCGAGCCGCCCCTCCCCAACCCCCTCCTCGCCGCTCCTCCCCTCGATCTCCGTCGTGATTCGCCGCCACAAATCCGCCGGATCCAGCGCCTCCCTTCCTTCTCCAGATCCTGGCCGACTGGATCGAGCTCCGCCCCCTCCGACTCCACCTCCTACCCGACCGTCGGCGCGGGCGAGCGAGCGACGGCGGACGCTGGCGCGAGGGAGCCCGCATCGCCTGGATCCGCCGGAGCCGGCGAAGCCGCTGGATTTCTGCGACGAACGGCCGCCTCGGACTTCCCGAAGCCTCATCCTCGGTCCATCGTCACCGCCTGATGGCTTGGCAGTGCTCGTGACGGCCAAGGCGCAACCTACGGCGAACAGCGCACCCAAGGAAGCATCTCGGTGGTGGAGGCCGCATCGGCGGCGCCTTCAAATCTAAGAACGGTATATGAATTTCCTCCCTGAGCTTGCCTTCTTCCTCAGTCTTTCCTTCTCTAACCTTCTTGCTTCGTGCACATGAACTTCGCGCCCCTTGCAAGACATGGATTGCCATCGAATTCCTCTCATACCTCCACGACGAATTGTTCTCAAGGTGGCCTATCAGCTGCTGGAAAAAGGTATGCCGACCTTCTAGCCAGGGTATGGTTGAACTTCTTCCTTCCTTCGGTTTGTTATTTGCTTACAGCTATGTGAAGTTCAGGTGGTGTGTGAGCATCAGTCCAGGCTACAAAAAGCTTTTTTAAAATATGCCTGCCTGCTTACAACCATGTGAAGCTCTGATAGTGTATGAGCCTCAGTCCAGGCTACAAAACAGCATTGTAAAATCTGCCTGCCTGCTTACAGGCATGTGAAGTTCAGGTAGTATGTGAGCCTCAGTCCAGGCTACAAACACTATAAAAATCTGCCTGCATTCACATTCACATGTGCAAAAGCCATGTGAAGTTCAACTAGTAAGTGTGCTAGAGTTCAGGTTGGTATGTTTGTGGTTCTGTGCAAAAAAATAGAAGGAAAATAGAACATGCATGTGATATGACATGAAGGTCAGGTTGGTATGCACTAGCAGTCCAACCATTCAAAAACTTCATGAAGGTTCAGGTTTTTTAACTGTAGACAGTATTTCCCCTTTGCAAAACAAGAAGTTTAGGTTGTGGAGAGTGCTAAGTTCAGGTACATATAAGTAATCAAATACTATAGAATTAAAAAACATGGTGTGAAGTTCATTCTGTGAAGGGGGCTCAGTTCAGGTACAAAGGCATCGGCAGATGCTCAGCTCAGTGCATAGTGTGATAGCTCTCACCACTTTATATATGAGAAGTTCAGGCTATGAATAATGCTAAGTTCAGTTACAAAGGTATATGCAGATATAACTTGTGTGCTAATACACATTTTTTTCTTTTATGTCAGGAAGACGATAGACGCATGAAGAAGCTTAGAAGTTCCTAGCAGCAAGTACACAATCCAAAGCCTGTACGCGTTGCACCACCCCCTCAATGGGTCACGCCTCAAACGCACCAACAGCATTACCAACCTGCTCCAGACCAAAAATGGATGACACCCGAAACACACGGATACTTCCAAGATGCTGGGTCACAGCCCTATCCGCACAGGTTTGCGCCTCCACCTAATTGGGTGACGCCGGAAATCCCCCGCGGATTCTTTGTATCCACAAGCAGGCTCCCAAGAACGCCGATGGAGCAGGGGTTAGCTCAAGTCCTGCTTGTAACTCTGGAGGTTATCCTGGTGTGCCTCATCAATGCCAAAGCGAAGCAACTAAACCGGATCCTAGGAAAAATCCAACAGCAACACACACACGGAGGAGAGTGATCTGCACACTACCACCATTTGATCCTGCTGCTGCTGCTACAAGTCAGAATTCTATGGGGCATAAGATAGATGGATTGCTTCACAAAACAAAAGAGCAAACCAAGACCAGGATCACAATACCTCCACAACCACCACAAGCAAAAAGGACGCAAACAAGAGAGAGGCCATCTTCAGCCCTACTTCCTCCTCGTGATCCACTGCTGCATCCTGCTATGATTACTCCACCATGCCCCATCCCAGAGGAACAGCAGCCGACACCGGCGGAGTTGCAATCATACACGCACATAAGTGAAACAAAAAATATTTATATATGCATCTTGTATTATCTGCACATTTTCTGCTCCCTCCAGAATAACAAGTTCATAAACTACATTTTAACGTGTTGTTTGGATTATTTTTTTTCTTTTTCTGCAGACGCCGGATCTACCGGATTATCTAATACCAAGACTAAAGATGTGATTCAAAGATGTAGAGAAAGCAAGGGAATTTTATAACAGATACGCCAGCCACGCTGGTTTTGGAATCAGGAAGACGGGTGGAAATGACAACCACAAGTATTTTGTTTGCGCCTTCCAAGGGATACACACATCTTCTGTTTCAGAGGCCAACAGGAAGTGACACAAAACATCGCAGAGGACGGGCTGCAATGCAAGAATGAGGGTGAAGGTGCAGGAGGATGACACATGCGTGGCAGTGGACATTGAGTACAATCATAAACACCAGCTCATGCAAACTGATGACATGCTAGTATTTTTGCACTCACACAAGAATTATGACCCCACTATTCTGGAGTATGTAAAGCTCCTGCAGTACCATGATGTCAAGCACACAACAATCATGTCCATGCTATCTGAAAATGAAGATGGAAGCTACTTCCTAAGCTTGACCGGACGAGACCTACTAAACCAGTACGTATTCAAACACCCACATGCTGCAATGTAAAAATAGCATCCTAGCTCAAAACCCCTTTGATAGCAAAAATAACAAATGCATGTTGGCGTGTGATTTGCAGGAAAGCCATGAATGCAAGGAAAGATGATTTGGATGATGTATTAAAACTTGTTTCATTCTTCAAAGACAAGGACAAGTCAATTAAAAACATTTTCTGGTCCAATGCAAGCTGCCGAGGAGCCTATCAAGACTTCGGCGATTGCGTAACATTTGACATGACTTACAAGTCCAACAGATTTCATATGCCCCTGGGAGTGTTTGTTGGAACAAACCATCACTTGCAGTCAACGATATTTGCTGTTGCCCTGATAAGAGATGAAGATGCAAAGCCATTCAAGTGGTTGTTCGATACATTTCTATGGTGCATGAACAACAAGCACCCAACTTGCATTCTAACAGGTGAGTTCAAAAAAAAACTCCTCAAGTTTCATCATCTTTTCAGTCTATGGGTCTCTGTTGATTGGGTACATTTGTTTTTTCTGAAAAATATGTAAAGAATGCAGTTCAACCACTGTTAGCACATAAGTACAACTAGCAATACAAGAAAGCAAAATTATCCGTCACATGTTTAGAAAAAAAGTAGTTATGAATGTGAAGTTCAAGTACATGAATCATATAAGTTCAAGGACGAAGCTGTTAGATAAAAATATGTAGCATGTTCAGAAAAACATAGTTATTTATGTGAAGTTCAATCACTGCTACCACAGAAAGTTCAACAACACTGCTGTAAGAAAAATTTTGAGTGTGACACTACTAGTTTGTCATACTACTAACTGTGAAGTTCAAGCACTGGTACCACAGAAGTTCAGCAACACTGCTGTAGGAAAAAAATACATGTGACATTCTTAGATAGCCATACTACTAGATGTGAAGTTCAATTACTTGTGCAACATAAGTTCACCATCATTACAAAAAAGAATCAAGTTTCATTTTTTTAATTCGATCAGACCAGTGCCCATCGATGGCGAAAGCTATACCACAATCATTTCCAAACACCGTCCACAGGCTATGCCATTGGCACATATTGAAGAAGTACAGGGAATACCTCGCGTTGCTGTACAAAAAGTATAAAACATTCAAAGAGGAGTTCACAGCTATATTGAACTGGCCGCTGATGCCAACGGAGTTTGAAGATGCCTGGGTTTAACTCGTGCACAAGTACCACCTGGAGAATGACCAGATGATGATGCAGCTCTGGAGTGATAGGAAGATGTGGATTTCAGCATATTACAAGAACATTTTCTGTGCTAGAATGACTTCCACACAACGAAGCGAGAGCATGAACCACGTGCTAAAGAAAGGGTTTGTCAAGGGGACCCAGAACCTACACAAGTTTGCTAGGTGGGTCAATGCTTGCATACAAACTCGGATGCAGAAGGAGAACGAGCAAACAATGACCAGCATGGTATGATGACAAGTACAAAACACCACCATCATGTTCTGTTTACCTTCAACATGTGCGCTTTGAATTTTAGAAAATGAAACCCATGATTCTGCTTCGACTAATATCTTACTTTTTGACATGTGCAGACCAATCCTGTGACAAAGACAACTTACGGCTACAAGGAAGACATGTCTATCAAGTACACGAGAGCCGTGTACACCGAGATGAGGAATAGGATGAGAAAGGCCACGCTATTTCGCGCAAAGCGTACATCAGAGTCCACTAAGTATCTTGTGTACTACCACAACAAGCATGGCCATGATGATGAAGAAAGATTTTCCTGGTCAAAGCATGAATTCCAGGTTGTGGCTGACCCAGACAATGAAATATACGAGTGTGCATGCAAGCTCTGGACACACACAGGTGAGCGGGAAAACAAACTCATTAAATAGCTAGACTAGTAGTATCATATCAAAATTTATGAAACTCATTGCTGGCTCACAAACTATGTATTCTGCATTCATAGCAAAATGCAGGCCTGTTCTGCCTTCACATCATGAACATACTAGACTACCTGAAGCCTGACAAATTTCCAAACAAGTATATCCTCAAACGGTACACAAAGACTGCAAAATTATAGCCAACCTTTGATACAAGGGACTACAACACAACCGCATCGGATGGCAGCTCAAGGCTATCGAAGCAAGACATCTTGCTGCAGCTAAATTTGATGGTTAACAAGAAAGCGATGAGATGTGACCAGCAGTATGACAGAGCCTACTATGTTCTCAAGAGGCTCGTGGAAGAGCTTGATGCAATACATTCAGTAAATCGAGCGGATGCTGACGAAAGGATGGCTGAAGAGGACGCTGAAATTGAAGATGACCTTCACTATTATGCAGCTGAAATGCTCAACGCCGCCGCTGAAGCCAACCAATGCAAGCAGGGTGATGGCCAATCAATGGAGCAGCAACAACAAGAGACGATGAAACTGCCGCTGTATTCTGAAACAAAGGGTAGGAAGAAAATTACTACAGCAAAGAGAAGTGACAAGAGAGCGCAAATAAAGGTACCACCTGCAGGAAGAGTCGTGGTGCTCGATGAGAATGGAGTGCCACTTGGACATAGGAAATGTAGTGTGTGCAACCAGGTTATGGGACACAACAAGCTGACCTGTCCAACACTCTTGGAAAGAAACAATGCCGAGGAGGTCAAGCAACCCAAATCTCAAAAACAGCAACCCAAAGTTATGGAACAAAAGAAGGGACCACACCCACAGAAAGCAAGCACAAGACTTTGTAGCATATGCAAGGAGTATGAACCACATAATGCAAGAACATGCCCGAAGCGAGCAGATGCTGAAAAGACAAGCAAAAAGCCAGAGAAGAAACAGAAAGCAAAACCCAGAGCCAGTAACAAGAAATAGGTGGAAGAGGAAGAGGAAGACGAAGACGAAGACACCGTCGAAGAAGAGGAAGATGAAGAGGAAGAGAACGATGAAGAGAAAGAGGAAGAGGATGATGAAGAGGAAGAGGAAGAGGACGATGAAGAGGAAGAGGAAGAGGAAGAGGTACATGTCAAGCAAAAACCTATACAACCAAAGCCTAGGAGGAGCGCAAGGCTGATGAACAGTTAGAATAGGTCAATTAACACAATGCAAACTTATGTCATGTCAATGTCCAGAATATATGTCATCCCCTTTTATTGTTGAACTTTCAAAGAAGTCCTGGTAACATACACTGTGAAGTTCACGTAGTATTACTACAGAAGTCCTGGTATGTTATGAGATGAAGTGCTGTGCTGATGATGTACTGCATGAAAGAGAAAGCAGTAATAAAATGACAAACATACACTGTGAAGTTCAAGTAATATTACTGCAGAAGTCCTGGTATGTTATGGGATGAAGTGATCTGCTGGTGATGTATTGCATGAAAGTGCAAGCAAGAACAAACATGAAAAACATATACTGTGAAGTTCAAGTAAGCTTACTGCAGAAGTCCTGGTATATTATGGCAGGAGGTGTTCGTGTTGTATTCCATAAAAGTGCAACCAGCAAATAATCATATAGTATTGAAGTTCAGGTCAGCTTATAGAAGAAGTTCTAGTATATAAAATCGATGTAGGAAAAAAATATGCTTAAAAAATAAAGTTTCACCGCATAAACTAAGGTTAGCAAGCCTAAGATAACGCGTTCAAATGTGAAGTTCTGCTTGGAGACGTGCAGAAGTTCATGTACAATGCCGACAAAATATAAAGAAACGTCAACAATATTTCTGCACAGGTTTACATATGAAATACGTTCGCACTTGAAAAAAACACAAAAAAAACAAATATAGATTCTACACAAAAGCATACATATTGGTTGGGTTGAACATTACCAATACATTACACAACACAAAATATCCTCTCCATCTGAAACCAGAAGCCCAGCCACATCTCAAAGCAGAAGTCCAAGTCTACGATCATATGTTGCGAGCCCGAAAATAAACAACAAAAAAAAATCAAGCAGTTAAACCAAAACCGAGGCAGAAGTTCAGGTACATCTATTGGGGCAAAAACATTCAACACATGGATACTGAAAAACAACACAGTACATTGAAATTCACAAAGCCAAATCATTCTTCACACCAAATGGATTTGTCCACAATATCATAAGTAATAGTGCTGCACCTATAGATACACAAATCACTAAAAACATTCTTACAACCAAATCTTTATGGAATTGTTCCAATCATTATCAAACCTAAAAATCTGTACGAAATCAAATCTACAGATGAAACTAATGCTTCGAATTCACGGGCCAAAGCACTGGATCTCTTTAGGGAGCTCTGAACGCACGACTTTATTCTTCTCGCTAAAAATCAGAGTGTGCATGAACTCAGCCTTCCAGTCATCTGCAGCAGCCTGCAAACAAAAGAAAGATGAAAACGATGGTTTAGTAACGGATATCTAAAACCACAGCAGGAGCGTCTCAGCAAAAACACACAAGAATAATCAAAGGATGATGAGAAAGAACAAAGACAGAACATACTTCCACATCACCAAAATCTTCAACAATCTCATCGCCATCATACGAAGAGCTGAACTTCACGGCAAAGAAACCACAATCATTACTCTTCTGCTTCGGAACATCGATGAAAGTCGGCCTCTTTGAAATAGTCACCCAGTTAGGCTGCTTGCTCGCCTTGTATGCAGCCTTGCCGTACACCTCCTCGAGCAACCCAACAAATCTCTTCATCTACCGGAAATAACAAAATTAGATGAAGTCAAAAACATGTTGACCAAAATAGTTAAGTTCAGGTACATAAAAAAGCGGCACTTGCATAAGATCCACCTAAACAAAATAGCAGAAGTTCAACTTCTAAATGACAGTCAGTTCAAGCAGTATTACCAAAACAGAGACATCAACATATTTTGTCAACACAAGGCATAATAAACTTCGTGTCAAACAAGAGAATGTGAAAGGAGGTTCAGGCTAAGAAACACTCACGATATTTTGGCAGTCCCCATGGAAACTCGATCGCGATGTTTGCATATTATCGTAGGAAAGTGAATCAAGGATGTCAATGCTCCCACGATATCTATTGAACACATACACACTATAGTGCGCCATTGTGCCAATTGGCTTGAATAGAATCAAGAAAACCTACCAAGAATGAAAGGACCGGTGAACACAAACTATAAAAGCATATGTACTGAAGAACCGGCATGAACAAAAACTTTCTTGACAAACTCAGCAAAAGGATACACATGAAATTAAAAAAAAGCAAGAGTTATGAAAACCTAACTAGCTTTGCGTTAAGAAGGTCTTCTTCCTTGCGAACAAACATTGGGAGGAGACCAGCAGATTTTTTTGCATCAAACTTTGGAACTGTTGCACCGAAGAAATCATACTCCAGGCAGTACTGTGCATTCACAAAAAACACAATTAAAACACCTCCCAAATGCCACTACAACAAAACTAAGGCAAAAAAGGAGATAGGGGTGCAAACAACTAAAACCTGTATGAAGTAGGGACTAAGTACAACCCTGTCAGCACTAGTGAATATCTCAGAGGTCTCCGGCTTATCCTTGCACAAATTTATGAGATAATCCATTATGTCTCATTCCATCTCCTGCCCTTCACCGAAAAGCGTATAAAGGACACGTCCTGTGAGGTCAATCACATTCCCAGGGATTGTAAACATGCAGTAGCTTGTCCTGCAGAATACAATAGGATGGTAAAAAAATATTAGAAGTTCAGATACAACAACAAACAGAAGTTCAGACACTATAACTCAAAAGGCAAGAGGAGACATAAAACAGAAGTTCAGATACTACAACAACGGCAGTTCAGACAATACAACAACAGAAGTTCAGACACTACAACTCCAAGGCAAGGGAGTGACAGATGAGGGTAACTCACTCAGAATACTTCTCTAGACTGTCTTTACTCAACACATACTATTTCAACTTTCGGGCCTCAAATAGATGAGGGTAACTGTATTTTTCAGGGGAGCGACAGGAGAACGCCACTTCAAAGGCAATCTTGATGCTCTCTTGGAGGAAGTTATGTTCCCAGACTCAACTGCCGGTTTCCTCCTGGTGATCACAACATTCTTCCCACCTCTACCAGCAACAGTACCAGCAGCACATTTAGCATTCTTCGGGTAAGCAATCTTCTCAAAATCATCATCGGACGAAATCACTTCTGCTTCGGCTGCTTCGACTGCATCAGCCTTCCTGTAGCAAGGGGTTTTTGGAGTACCACGAATACCACCAGCCTGCTTCCCCAACTTGGAAGGAATAAGGGTCTGAGGTCTATCATCTCCTATCGGAGCTGTACTCATCGGTTCCTCCCTAGGCTGGTATTCCTGTGACCCGAGGAATGAGTAGTGGTAATCGGTCAACTCCAACGGTTCCACTGTCAAAGAAAAAAGGAAGAGAAAACATCACCATTAAATACAACTGAAGTTCAGGAACATCACAATGTGCAGTCCAACTAATAAAGATGACATGGTTACTACTCAAGCTGACCTAAAAAATTAGTTGCAGTAAAAAACTAAATGAAGTTCAGGCACAACCAAAGGCACAGTTCAAGATAAACCGATGAACTGTAAATCATTCAACTACAGCTAACAAAACCATAGAAAGGCATCATCTCTGAAGTTTAATTATAAAAGAAAATGCTCATGTCCATTTAAGCAAAACAAAACACACAAGCAAAATTAAAAAAGATAGAAATGAAGTTCATGTACAAAGAAAATGCTCCTCTCCTTCCGAAACCAGCAGCCCAGCCAGACCTCAAGCAGAAGTCCAAGTTCAGAGAAAAATATGAAGTTCGGGTAGAATAAAAAGATGCAGTGCAGGTAAGCAGTACAAGTTCCAAAATACTTACATGTGTAGTAGCCAAATAGAGCTTGGAAGTCTGTCTCAAACAGGTTAGAAGAAGCGATTGAGTACAGCCACGTCCTCCTGATATCCCCGATATTCTCATGGAATAATTTGCAAGAACCCCGTCATGATATGAATTAACATTCATAAGCATGAAGAATCTGCAGTCGATACTGCCATCAAACGAAGTAAAAGAAATATTGTTAGGACAGAAAAAAGAAAGCCAACGAACTAAACACGTCGCAGCTTAAGTACAACTACAGTTAAACAGATGTGATAAAGAGAAAAAGTCAAACTCATACTTGTTTTGCTGCTGGGGGACATCAATCCAATCCATAGGGAAATTGTCGATGCTAATAGGACTGAAGGGTGTCTCCCTGTCATTGCTGGCATCCTTCCAAAGCCTCTTGATGTTGTCGATCATCTGTCGAAGCAGGCGTGCCGCACATTCATCTTTTGGTCCATAGTAGGAATCGAGAAGATGGAACCTTGAATTCTTGAGGTCAAGGAACACCAACACCCAATGACCGACACCACCCATGGAAGCAGGAAGCTCAGGCGGGTCAAAAGTCGGGAAAACAACCTGAAGCATCATAAACACACGAATCATTAAAAAATGAGAATTAATATCAGAACGGTACAAAAGAAAAATAAAACAAATAGTAACATAATGGATTACACTTCAAAACTAATACAGAGGCAAAGAACAAGATATTGCATACCAAATCATATGCATCCATGCTATCTAGACCACTCGCCGTGAAGTACTTCCTCACACGGGAATCAAAATGACCTCTGAAAATCTTGTCCTAAAATAATGCAGACAACACCAACATATGAAAAAATACAAAAATGAGACGAACAAGTTTTAACTAAAATGGTAAGGAACAAAACAGAAAAGAAATCACTGTATGGTTGACTTACACAAACCCAATACGGCAGGATGAGTTTATCCAATCCCTGGTACTTCGCACGTAGACAATAGAGTGCACACTCAGCCACATTAGATGTAAGCATTCCGCGAGGACCAAAAGATATTGCGACTTCTTGAACAGAAGCTTCACACTCCTTGTTTTGGAACATAATCATTGATCTAAAACAAGCAAATAGAAAGTAAAACAAGTTAAGCAGCAGGAACTCAGGAAGTTCATAACACATGTTAGCACAGAAGTTCAGCTATATCACAATAGGCAGTATAGTACAAAAGAGGCCAGAAGTTCAGCGCCAAGAAGCAAAAAAACAAGAAGTTCAGGTACATAGAGTTGAGAAGTTCAGGTATGAAACCACAGGCAGTTCATAGGGGGTACATGGATGATGTAAATGTTGAGCAGCTGCACTCACCTCTTGGAATGGTCGTTCCTAAGCCTAGTTACACTGTAATAAAAGTCATCAACCTTCTTCGCACGACAGCAAGGTCGCTATCTACTCACCAAAAAAATAGCAATTAACAGCAACACTCAAAGCACATAGATTCACGACAGTTTCAATTAAGACCAACATTCAAGCACAAACATTCAAAACATAAGCACATCTCAGCTGCTACATCAGAAAAGATAAAACACAACATCATAGACATCACACCCCATGCATTACAAACATCCACTCACATAGAAAACAGGTTCACTTAACATTCTTTACAACCCACACGACAAAAAACAAAACCAGAAGTTCAACTTAGACCACATAGGCAGTTCACAGGGGATATCATGGACTAAACCAAAGAACAAAGAGGGAAGGGAATGGGGAAAGAAGAGATAAGCATGCTCCTCTCTTCATGGATCCTTTCCTAGACCAGTGGCAGCACTGGAATGATCAACCTCCTCTTCATAGCTATCGCTTTCGGTATCTTTATCGTCATCTCCAGCAGACGTTGCAGTGTCGTCAAGAAGGACACCAGCAGCAGCTGGAGCAGTTGGAGAATATGAAACAAGAAAAACTTCTGGTTGTGCGTGTACAGCATTAACATCAACTGATGGCTCTGCTGCAGGAGACTTCTCCGGGCTTGCAGCAGCACTACCACCAGTTTCAACAGCGGACTCAACAGCATCTTTCTCCAAAATGATGTCTCCAGTTGTCTTGCCCTGCTCAGCATTTGAAAACTCGGCGACGATGGACGACTGAGGTTCAGTCAGGACCACCCCGTCGGAGTAGCCGATGCCTGAGACGGACATGTCTGCAACCTTCCCTCGAGGAACACTAACATCATCATTCTGCTGCTACAAAAAGAAATAGAAAGTCATTACAAAGAGCTGACTGAACCTCATGCACAGGAGCAGCAAGTCCGTCTCAGGGGCAACAAGACAAATGGACAAGAAAAATGGTACCTCATTTTCACTGCCATGAACCTCATCAACTATTATGCCACTAGCCGGAGCAGGTTCATGCATAGGGGCCGCCTCATGCACAGGAGCATCTTCATGCGCAGGTAAAACATCCTCCTCAACCCTAGCATCATCATGAACAGCCTAGAAATAAATAAAAATCATTTAGAAAACAAATACCTAATCAGCAGAAGTTCAGATTGCACAATCAAAGAAGGTCAGCTATCACAACTGACACATAATGGAAGTCCAAATAGAGTAAACATAGCAGGTCAGATATCAAACTACTCTAAGATACAAAAGGGAACAAAAAAGGGCCAGTCATCGAAGTGATAGAAGTTCAGGTGCTGTAGAAGTTGAAGTTCAGGTTCAATAAACAGATAAGGTCACCTAGGAACACTAGTGCTAAAAAGAAACAGTTTACGACACATCAAATCAACAACGCTCGCCTATGACCACAAACAGTAATAACTGAAACCTAACATTTAACATTGAACATTAGTGCAAACCTCTTTGGTATGCTCCACGTGGCCTCCTTCACGACCCGAACGAACAGAATCCTGCCTCTGAATCTGTCTCACAACAACACTTGCCTCATCTTCAAAAGGCTTGCAACAAGCATCCTGCATTTCCTGGAACAGCCCAACGCTAGTCCGAAGGTGGGAAGTGCTCTGACGAAGCTCTTCAAGAAATTTAGCTTCAATACATAAGACCTCCTTCGAAGACTCAGCATCAAACCCATTCCTGGGAGGAAGAATCCCATCAAGGCGACTAAGACGCTCAGCAGTCAAAGGAACATGAGCCAACTCCCCACAAACAGTTTCAAGAAGACTATCAATCCTAACCAGAGAAACATTCACAGCTTCAAACAAATCCTCGCAAGAAACGCCACCAGTAGCACTCACACGGGCAGAAGAACCTCCTGGATCTACAGGGGGCACCAGTATTAACATCCCGGGAGAATTCAAATCTTGGGGAACTTCCACTCCCTAGGCCGGCAGAACGAGGCATAGTTAGAACAGGACGTTCGATAACCCTAAAGAACACAACCTCAGCCTGTGTCTTCCACTGCATACAAAAACAAAAGTCAACGCGTCATAAAACAAATGAAGCAACATGGGAACAAAAAATATACAAGACAATACCAGAAGTTCAAGAAAAGAATAATGCATAGAAACACTCATAGGCAGTCTCCCAAACACCCAGTTGGCTGGGTCATCATCACCTTTCGTGACCAAGTCAGCCGCAGCAAGCTCAAGAAGCTTGGCCTAATACATGAAATTGATGCGAGGGGTCCTCAAGTCAATATTAGGCGTCTTGCCAATGATAAGGCAGTCCAGATACATAAGAACCGGCGATGGCACAACCTGTGACAACTTTTCCTCTGCTAGTACCTTGCTGATACCTAACAACAGCACTTCGAATATCTTCAACAACCAACTGGCAGTAGTCCATGTCTGCCATATCCTCAAACACAAGGTTCTCGGCCATTGCTGCCTCCCCGGACACTCGTGTAGATGTTCCAGGGATAACCACCTTCATGAAAACAATAAGGTAAAACACCTGCAGAGCAAGATCATCCTTCGTCTCATCCTTCACAAGTTCAGCGAGGATATTCCGCAAATCCTTTGTCTTGATGTCGTCACTCCTAGCATACCCAAGCTTGCCCTTCAACCTCATAACATCATCATCGAAACCATCATTCGAGGGCCTAGGGGGGGTACGATTACCTTGAGGGAACCCAAAGAGATGGTGAATAGCATCACTTGTAATACGTATAACCTTGTTCACCTCACCCATGTCCAAAATCATGGTTGAAGGGTCAATCCTCGTGTAGATGTTGCCCATCAAAGGACGAGAAATGTTGTAATCAACCTTCAAGTCAAACACACAACCAAAACCAGCCTTGATAACCCTCGCCTTGTGCCTATCTTGTAGCATTTTCGCACACGTCTTGACCTCTCCTAGTGAGCAGCGAACCGTCTTGTTAAAACGTTTCGCCTCACCTCCTCCTTGGCCAACTTCTTCGGGCGCTTTGCCTCCTCTCTTCCTCCTCTCAGGCCGCTGCACAAGCTGATACTGAAAAAAATACATTGACAAGGAAAAAAGGCAGAACAATGAGACACACAACCTTCACCAAAATTCCACTAATGCCTACATATACGCACTACATCTCAGAAGTCCAACCATGTCTACATAGGCAGTACAACCATGCATGACCAGAAGTTAACATGCTTTCAAAAAAATGTTGGAAATTTACAAAAGAAGAAGCTCAACCATGTATACCAAGGCAGTAATCAAACATGTATCTCAGAAGTCCAACTATGTCTACATAGGCAGTACAACCATGTATGAACACTAGTCAACATGCTTTCAAAAAAATGTTGGAAATTTACAAAAGAAGAAGTTCAACCATGTATACCAAGGCAGTAATCAAACATGTATCTCAGAAGTCCAACTATGTCTACATAGGCAGTACAACCATGTATGAACACTAGTCAACATGCTTTCAAAAATGTTGGAAATTTAAAAAGTAGAAGTTCAACCATATACACTAAGGCAGTAATCAAACATGTATACAAAACAAGTTGAGCTAATTTCTTCATGTATATACCCAGAAGTCCAACTATGTACACAAAGGCAGTAATACCATAAAAGCAAAGCGCGTCGGCTAATTTATTCGTCTATATTGAGATGGAGCAGAAGGTCAGCTATGTACGCCAAGGCAGTGCTAAAAGCAATAAAACTACAGCAACAGCGACAAATGCTCTAAAAAACAGTAAACATGAGGCATTCATACCTGATTAGCGGCAGCATCATCATCGTCGTCGTCCTCATCATCAGCATTGAAATCAGCATCATCCTTGTCCTCTGGATTAACACGAGAACGCTGCTTCACACCTTTGTTGACCTTTGCAGGTGGAACCTTGCACTTCACGCCGCATTTCTTCCCCTTACCAGATACACCAGCACCAAGCGGAGAAGTTGTAGGCGCGGCAGTGGCAAGCACACAAGGACTACGGCGTGGCGTACCACCAAGGCCTAACCCTTCATCTTCAACAACTTTTGTAGGCCTTGAAACACGTGGGCTCCTCTGAGGAGTAACTTCACCAACTACTAGCTTCCTCGCAGTAGTCTTCTTGATATTCTTCTTAACCGGGACAACCGTGCCATCACTACCACACGGCACGTCTTCCCCAACAGTGAGCTCAGCCGCATGACCAGATCCAGGAACATCAGAACCTTCCGCAAGGCAGGTCGCCCTCTTCTTGTCAAAATTTTCTTGCTTCTTCCTCTTATGTTGGTCCTCCAGGAGAAGCTGAAAAGGCACATCCTCGGGTTGCGTGACAGGTTCAGTGCCATCATTAGACTGCGACTGCGTCTCTGACATCCGAAGAAAGCACAAAGGATCCGGAACGGAATCACAACCTTTGACTGAGGGAGCCCCCTCCTCAGCTGCAGTAGGGTTTTCTGGTAAACCCAACTCAGATAAAACATCATTGATGGTGTTCACAGCTTCCTCCTCTGTGGACACATCTGTAAAAAACACAAAAAATTGAAGCAAAAAATAAAAAAAGTCATGAACAAAAACAAAAACAAACAACATGAACAAGCTAAAAAAGCATGGCTGAAAACTTTAAAATGAAAAGAAAAGGGGTTTCACATACTAGGTGAAGCAAGAGCTGCAGAAGCAAGATCCTCGAGGCTTGAAACATTCTCAAGGCTCGAAGCAACCTCGGCAATCAAAGTCAAAGGGATAATGGGTGATTTAGCTGCATCAGATATTGGAGCATCAGTATTAACCTCTGAAGCTCCATCTTGATCGCAGGCATTTTTTTAGAACTATTCAACTTATCACCAACTACAAAAAATGCAAGTAAAAAGGAAGCTGAGTTCTAATGCACAATCCTACACCAAAGGACTTCTACTTTGACAACAATGTCCAATAACAAGAAGTTCAACAATACCTAACAAAGCAGTAAACACAACAAACAAAGTAAAATCTACACACTAACTATAAAAACAATCTACACTCAGAGGGGCTACTACATATAACATGAATGTCCAGAAGTTCAACGATATATAACAAACTAGTAAACACAAAATGTGCATAACAGAAGTTCAACCAAATTTCATTATGAACAAACAATAATTAAAACCAGAAGTTCAACTATGTGACCCAAGAAAATAGCACATAAAAAATATGTAGCATGACCACAAATAGTATTTCACAGCCAAACTAAAATATCAATACCATGAACATGATAACAAATAAAAAACAAAGATATACACTATAAATATGAATCATTTGGAAGTCCAACAACACTTGGTGACATAGTTTCCCCTACAAATCATCAACTAAAAAGTAAGCAACACTACTAACTCAAGCTAAGGGTAAAAAGCATACACATAACCTTTCTTAGAAGTTCACACTAATAAGAATGGCAGTCCAACAAGAAAACTAAATGAAGATATGGGCAGACATATATAAGAATACTGCTTTAAAATACAAGATCCAACTACATTAAGATACCTAGAGAAGGTTTGGAAGCCATGACAACACAACCCCCTTGACGAATGAAACTCCAAACCCTAGAACAACCTACTAAAAACAGGGGATAGAATGCATATAGTTAGCAGGTAGAAAATCATACAACAAATACAAAAAACAACTAAATGGAACCCTAGGATGAAACAACTAGATAATATCAACAAGTATGAAAACATGAACAGTAGCACATATAGGCAAGCACAAACAAAAAAGAATCCAGAAACTAACTAGCATGTGACAGACACAATCTAGACTTTGAAATCAACAATACTAAGACAATTAGATACATCAGATTCAGCATGAACCATCACACCACACCCTCTCTCACATGCATCTAAATGCTGAAATCACCAAAGGGGAAATGAAATCCAATCAACTCTGAATGGAGAAATAGCACACACAAGCATCTCATAGACAAATCTGACCACAGGGGAATGGAATACACCCACCACACGCACAAGAACCCTACCTAATCTCCCATCAAACCATCAGAAGAAGGGGGTAGGAGGCAGACGCGAGAGCACACAGGAGGCGGACTCAACAGATCTGGCGAAACTAAAAGCAAGCATTAGGGGGGCGGGGGCAGCATTTGTACCTCTTGAAACAACCCCCACACACACGAATCCGCGGCGGTTCTTCCACTCCCCACGATGCCATGCGCACCTTGCAACCGCACAGGCCGTTGCTGCCCTCGCTTCAGAGCAGAATAGAGCGGGTTGGGTGAGGGAGAGCGGGGCGTGGGGGAGAAATAGGAGCGGGGGCATGCGCTGGTTACTCCAGCACGAGGGCAGGGGACA
>NC_041390.1:205414612-205415297 GCF_002162155.2 Triticum dicoccoides | reverse complement strand
ATACATCGATAGATAAATGAATGCACCATTTGAATGCATCTATTATAATGAGATAACTTCACACAATAGCACTGTTGATATCCTTAAAACCAAAAATAGATGGCAAATGCACTACCAAAGGAAGAAAAATACATACATAAATATGCACCTAAAAAACAACAGAAAGAAGTTCAAAAAATAAAGAATACAAGTTCAAGTTCTCTAATAAAAGAAGTAATGGCATAAGAATAAATAAACCCTAAGAAATAAAAAGAAGAAGTTCAAGTACAAAAACAGATGAAGTTCATATCTAACCCTAAACCATAATAACCCTAAACCCTAAAAACCCTAAGATAGATAGTGGGGTCACGGATGTGATGGACTCGCCTCCGCATGCGACGACGCGGCATGCCGCGTCGTCGCCTGCTCCGGCTCGTTCCTGTCTCGGCCTCGCAGGGGGAGGGAAGGGGGGTCCCGACCCCCCCTCTCCCCTGCTTGGCCTCGCGCTACCGCATTGCTGTGTGCTAGGATTTGACAGGACGCAATGCGATTATTCTGTTTCCACCCCCATCGCACGCACCCTAAACCCTAAAAACCCTAATATAGATAGTGGGGTCATGGATGTGACGGACTCGCCTCCGCATGCGATGACGCGGCACGCCGCGTCGTCGCCTGCTCCGGCTCGTTCCTGTCTCGGCCTCGCAGG
>NC_041390.1:205387301-205414338 GCF_002162155.2 Triticum dicoccoides | reverse complement strand
CTCCGCATGCGATGACGCGGCACGCCGCGTCGTCGCCTGCTCCGGCTCGTTCCTGTCTCGGCTTCGCAGGGGGAGGGGAGGGGGGTCCCAACCCCCCTCCCCAACCCTGCTCGGCCTCGCGCTACCGCATTGCTGCGCGCTAGGATTTGACAGGACGCAATGCGGTTATTCTGTTTCCACCCCCACCGCATGCACCCTAAACCCTAAAAACCCTAAGATAGATAGTGGGGTCACAGATGTGACGGACTCGCCTCCGCATGCGACAACACGGCACGCCGTGTCGTCGCCTGCTCCGGCTCGTTCCTATCTCGGCGTCGCAGGGGGAGGGGAGGGGGGTCCCAACCCCGCCTCCCCCTGCTCGGCCTCGCGCTACCGCATTGGTCAATACGCGCAATGCCGATTTCAATATCTACAAAATATTTAAATCCAAAAAATAACAACCTCAAATTTAACATGTTAAAAATGATTACCACGCTGAAGTTCAGGATAGTTATTCAGTGAAGAACAACAACTATTATAAGTACAAATAACATACTAGAAAAAATAAAAAAAATACGCATATCCATCGCCCAATTACATGGCTGTTCACGGGACTAAGTCAAAGAAATCCAAACCAATGCAAATAATGAAAAGTAACATAAAAAAGAAGGAAATACAGAGGAATTGCTTTATTACTTTGCAAAGAAGGAAAAAGCAGAAGTTCACGTATAAAGAACATAGAAGTCCAGCTTCTACAAATGACCCTTACATGATCTGGAAAAAGTGCATGCATACTTGGGCTAATCCCACGATTGCTCACGATACAAAAGTATAAAAAGGAACATCTGAAGAATTAAAAGTACGAAAGGAAACCAAACAAAGAAAATATAGAGCACCATGCGCCTTCGCCTTGCAAATGTGGAATGTAATCTGGAAAACAAGAATTCAACCATTAATAAAAAAAGAGAAGTCCAGATCTTACCAAAGATAAGTGGATGATCAAAAAACTATACCAAAACATAGACTAAGGGAAAAAGAGGATGCATGTTCCTATGGTCCAGCTCCACGCTGACACACTAGCTACAACAAAAATTGCAGAAGAAAATCTAGTAAGGGTTTCTGATACAAAGGACTTGCTGCATTATCTTGCAGCGAAAGAAAAAAGAAGAAGTTCAGGTATGACAACGCAGAAGTCCAGCACAGAAACCCGGACAGACCCAACAGGATCCACCTGATCCTCCCCCGATCCCGAGCCGCCCCAGCCCTGACAGGATCCAATGAAGGAAAAGAAGAAGTTCAGGTATGAAAATGCAGAAGTCCAGCTTGTACAACGACCATTAGAAGATCTAGAAATAATGAACAAACGAATTCATCCGAAGCATAAAATCATCTCCACAGATTGCAACACATCCGCACCCCCTTGGAAATGATCTGGCAACTACCTTTCGACAACTGAAAGGACCAGAGGGTAAATTTCAAAATAGCTAAAATAACATGTGCAGAAACCCGCAGGAGTGCCAACATCAAATCGCTAGAAATCAAACCATAAGGACCCTCCCGATTAAAATTTACGGATTAGTAGGCCTCGAATTTCACTAAAGTACGCAAATCAGGCAGCAAACTTTAAAGAAAAACGAGAAATCACTAGAAGCGCGGGTTGCATCTCGGGTGGATGATGAACACGGGCGATTTCAAATTTGTTTGAAATAACAAAGAATTTGTGCTCCAAACTCATACTAAAACCTAATCCCCATCGTTCCAGAACTTCGACAACATCCAAAACATGCATTAAACTTGTAACAGAAACAAGTTCATCACGACCCCGAGAGCAAATCTGCCAACGTGCTAGAATCCGAATCAAAACAATCATTTAGACTCTAAAAAACGTGTCCACATTACGCTTACATCACAAACAACACGAATGATCAGAAAAACTCGCAGGGGAAGCCACGGTTGCGAAGATAGCCAGAAGGTCAGGTTAGTACAAAGGGAAGTTCAGGTGCGTTACTCAAGCAGTTCAGGTTGTGATCAGAATATTACTCTGATCCCGTGATCAGAATAGTGTCTATGTATATATATATATAGGTTGGAGGGAAGGAGATGCAGCCAAGGGGGTGCCCCAATTAGAAGGAATCCTACTTGGGCGCCTCCCCAATTCGGCCTCCCCCTTTCCATAAGTCCCGGAGGGGGAAGGAAGGAGGAGGGAGGAGGGAAGGAAGGAAGAGGGAGGACGAATCCCTCCCCTTTCTTCTCTCTTCCCCTCTTTCCTTCTCCTCCTATTTAGTCCTGTATGGGGGCGCACCAGCCCCTTGTGGGCTGGTCTGTCCCGCTCTTAGCCCATAAGGCCCATATCTTTGCCGGGGGTGCCTGGAACCCCGTCCGGTGACCCGATACCATCTAGAACACTTCCAGTGTCCGAATACTATCATCCTATATATAAATATTTACCTCTCGACCATTTCTAGACTCCTCTTCATGCCTGTGATCTCATACGGGACTCCGAACAACATTCGGTCACCAAATCACATAACTCATATAATACAAAATCGTCATCGAACGTTAACCGTGCGAACCCTGCGGGTTCGAGAACTATGTAGACATGACCGAGACACCTCTCCAGTCAATAACCAATGGTGGAACCTGGATCCTCATATTGGCTCCTACATATTCTACAAAGATATTTATGGGTCGAACCATTATGACAACATGCGTTATTCCCTTTGTCATCGGTATGTTACTTGCCCAAGAGTCGATTGTCGGTATCTTCGTACCTAGTTCAATCTCGTTACCGGCAAGTCTCTTTAGTCATTCCATAATACATCATCCTGCAACTAACTCATTAGTCACATTACTTGCAAGTCTTCTTATGATGTACATTACCGAGAGGGCCCAAAGATACCTCTCTGATACTCGGAGTGACAAATCCTAATCTCGATCTATGCCAACCCAACAAACACCTTTGGAGATACCTGTAGAGCATATTTATAATCACCCGGTTACGTTGTGATGTTTGATAGCACACAAGGTATTCCTCCAGTATCCAGGAGTTGCATAATCTCATAATCGAAGGAATATGTATTTGACATGAAGAAAGCAATAGCAATAAAACTGGACGATCAATATGCATCGCTAGCAGATGGGTCTTGTCCATCACATCATTCTCCTAATGATGTGATCCCGTTCATCAAATGACAACACATGTCTATGGTGAGGAAACTTAACCATCTTTGATTAACGAGCTAGTCTAGTAGAGACTTACTAGGGACACGGTGTTTTGTCTATGTATCCACACATGTATCAAGTTTCCGGTTAATAGAATTCTAGCATGAATAATAAACATTTATAATGATATAAGGAAATATTAAATAACAACTTTATTATTGCCTCTAGGGCATATTTCCTTCATAATACCATATACACGTGGCACTGTCGCCTTGGTTATACCGGAAAGAAACATATGCAAAAGCTTCATAAAGATGGAGTGTTAACATCATTTGATTGTGAATCGTTTGAAACATGCAAACCTTGTATGATGGTAAAATGACTAAAATGCCATTTACTGGTCATCTAGACTGGTCGCTTGAATTATTGGATATAATAAATAGTGTTGTATGTGGTCAAATGAGTATTCCGGGGCGAGGTGGATACTTATAATCTGTAATCTTCACTGGTGATTTAAGTAGATATGGGTATATTTACTTGACGAAACATAAGTCTAAAACATCTGAAAAGTTCAAGGAATTTCAGAAGAAGTTGTGAATCATCATTGCAAGAAGATTAAATTTCTACAATCAGGTGGCAGAGAAGAATATCTGAGTCATGAGTTTATGAAACATCTAAGTGATTGTGGAGTTGTCTCACAACATACTCCTCCAGGAGCTCCATAGAGAAATGAAGTATCTAAAAGGCGTAACCGAACTTTGTTGGACATGGTAAGGTCAATGATGTTATTTACCGATCTGCCCTTATCATTTTGGGGATTGCACCTGAAATAGAAACATATACACTAAATAGAGCACCATCTAAGACTGTGGAGACAACACCATATGAGTTATGGAATGGCAAGAAACCCAATTTGACGTATCTCAAGATTTGTGGTTGAGAGACTTAGGTAAAACTCTTGTAGCTAAATAAACTCGAACCCAAGGCAGACAAGTGTTACTTTGTAGGTTATCCCAAAGAAACAATTGGGTATTCCTTCTACCAAAAGTCCGAAGACAAAGTGTTTGTTACTAAGAATGGACATTTTCTGGAGAAGGAGTTTCTCGCTAAATAAATAAGTGGGAGGGCAGTACAACTCGATGAGATTATTGAATCTCTAGAAGTGAGGTCTAATGAAACATAATCTGTTTTGGAAGTTGTCCACACAACTGAACCGGAAATTACTACACCCGCTGTAGAAACTCAAGTTAAGACTAGAACTAAACCACGTAGGTCAGGAAGAGTTATCGAACCTCCTGAATGGTTTCACAATGAACTATTCATCTTAGAGGAAGATGAACCTGCCCACACTATAAGGAAGCGATGGCGGCGCCCAACTTAAGAGAATGGCTCAAAGCTATTCAATCTTAAATGGAGTCCATGTACGAAAATCAAGTTTGTAACTTGGTTGATCCTCTAGAGGGTGTAAAACCCATACAATGTAAATGGATCTTCAAGAGAAAAACGTATGCGAATGGTAGTGCCACCATCTACAAAGCAAGGCTAGTTATGAAAGGGTTTTCACAAGTTGAGGGAGTTGATTATGATGAAACTTTCTCTCAAGTGGCAATGCTGAAGTCTGTGCGGATTATGATGGCTATAGCTGCATATTTCGATTACGAGATATGGCATATGGATGTCAAAACTGCTTTCTAAATGGAAATCCAAAAGAGGATGTACACATGATACAGCTAGAAGGTTTTGTCAATCCAAAGGATACCGGAAAACTACGCAAGCTTCAAAGGTTAATATATGGTTTGAAGCAAGCATCAAGGAGTTGGAATTAACGTTTTGATGAAGTAGTGAAAGATTTTTTTCTTCATGAAAAATGACGAAGAAACTTATGTATACAACAAGTTTAGTGGGAGCTCTGTAGCATTTCTAATATTATATGTGGATAACATATTATTGATTGCGAATGATACTAAGTATCTTAGTACAATAAAAGTCTATCTAAAGAGTGTTATTTCAATGAAAGGTTTAGGTGAAGCTGCATATATATTGGTCATAAAGATCTATAGTGATAGATCAAGACGTCTAATAGCACTAAGTTAGAGCACATACATTGACAGAGTTTTAAAGAGGTTTAAAATGGAGAATGCAAAGAAAGGACTTCTCCCAATGTCACATGGCCACTTAGCAGAAATCAATGTCCCAAGACAGTTGATGAGCGAGTGCAAATGAGCGGAGTACCATATGCCTCTGCTATTGGATCCATCATGTATGCTATGATATGTACAATACCAAATGTTTCTTATGCGCTAAGTGTTAGTAGAAGATACTAGAGTGATCCAGGAATTGCTCACTGGACAACTGTTATGTAGCAACCCGACCCAAATGGATCGGTGCATCTGTGCTCTCTGTGATCCCTGGATCGATATGACCCAACACACAGTACACTGATGAAATACTATAACATCACATGTTAAAAAGATAACATAGATCCAGAGTATACCTCATATAACACAGCGACAAAACAATTATAAGGGTGTGGAGTCCCATCAATGCCAATGGCAAATTGAGTGTAGACCGTAACCCTACAACGTCACTCTTACTCGTCATAGAAATTCCTGCAGCATGATAAGTTGTAGCCATGTAGGTCGGTACATTGAATGTACTGTTAAGATCACAGATAAATACCGATGAAAATAACTCTGTCACTATATGCAATATGGTTGTGGAGGCTCTATGTCTTAATTTGTATAAAAGATGGTTTTTCCCTCACTCAATTTTAATCAAGATAATTAATCAATTTAGCTACTACTACTTTGCTATTATTAATGAGATGGTTCTACCAACTAGTGTCTCACAACACAAAGTCATTATTAAACCCAATAATCAAATTATAGTGCGGTGTTGAGAGTTCCATGAAAGATCCAATTGCAGGGGCTCAAGTTTTCTATAACCGGGGACACGACTAATCGATTAGGTTAATACTCTGCAGAGTTTTGCAATCTTTCCCCATAAGATTTGATCCCTCCTTTTATGTCTTTGCACTTCCTGGTGTTTGAGAACAGGATGACTGAAACATGGTCTTTCAAAGAGCATCCTTAACCAATGACAATACCCATCCAATCCTACCGTTCATCTACATCTCATAGCAATGTCCAGTTAGAGTCACAACTAAGATCAACCAAGCCAGAGCCCATGTTGGCTTGGGGTTGCACAGGTAAGCTTCTGATCTTGAAGTGTCCTTCTGTCTCTTTGAGCCTGGGTGGAGCTTCCCTCGTGATAAATGGCCTACTCCAGCTCACACAGGCAAGACCTCTGGTTTCTCCAGGGTGCCCTTCAACCATTCCACCCAGTGGTGTATTGAATATTGTCTTGAGTCTTGAAATCTTGAAGTTCAAGACTTGATCCATCGTATCATATATCTCACAATTATCTTGAGTTCACTCATACCTAATCCCCTTCTACTAAAGCATAACATTATAATCAATTCATCTATTCCCAGGGTTTGGTAACAGGGTAATGGGTTCCTGCCTCATGATGGTACCCAAGCTACAAATTCAATTTACCTACTGGATGCAAGGTGAAAAGGTGGCACTAATGCAATAAAAACATATGTATTTAAAATATGATCAAAGTAAACTTGACTTGTACTTGTTGGTGAAGTTCATCGCACTCACAATTCCTAATAACTCTACTCGTCACACTTCGAGAAATCTATTGTAACAAAACAATTGCATACATATAAACAATCACTCCAAAACCAAAAGAAAGCATAAACAAACATAAATAAAGCTAAAATAAACTATGAAGAACTTAGGGAAAACTCAAGAACATCAAACAAAAACAAATAAGGCTCTCTGATCTAGAAATAAAAATTTATAGAAATGAAAATCTAATTTTTTTTCCAGCTCATCTAATTGTTCCAAGGTCTCATTACAGTTTGCAATGCCCTCAAGAAACATCTCTTGTGCCTTCTCAACTATCAAAATCAATATTGGAAAAAACGCTGCACCATTCTTTGGATTAAATTTGGCGACGAAAACACAAAGTTTGTCCAAGCTGTGGCCACTGAATGGTTCAGATGTAACAACATTGCGAGCTTTAGAAATGATGAGGGGGGAATTGTTGATGATCACTCTGGGAAAGAAGCTTTGCTTTTTCAAACTTATACTGATCGCCTGGGCACCTCTCGTCGGACTGAAATGAAATTCAACCTACTAGATATCATACAGTGCCACACAAATCTTGACCACTTAACAGAACCGTTTACGCATGCTGAAATAGACGTGGCGATTGAGGAAATGCCGGCAGATCGTGCCCCCAACCCTGATGGATTCAGTGGCGCCTTTCTCAAAGCATGTTGGACTCTCATCAAGCATGACTTTTACTCCATGTGTGACCAATTTCATGAAGGCGGTTTGGATCTCACAAGTATAAATGATGGGCTGATTACCCTAATCCAGAAAACAAACTCACCTAAGACTGTGAATGACTACAGGCTGATCACGCTGCTCAACTGCTGCCTCAAGCTGATAACCAAGCTCCCTGCCAATCGTCTATAGCGCATCATCCTAAATATCATCCATAGAAACCAGTATGGTTTCATCAAAGGGTGAACGATATAGGATTGTCTTGCTTGGGCTTTCCAATACATTCATCAGTGCCAAGCCTCGAAGAGAGAAATTATCCTACATAAGCTTGACTTTGCCAAGGCCTTCGATACGATCGAGCACGCCCCCATGCTTAACATCATGAAACACATGGGCTTCAATGACATGTGGCTCTCAGGGATTAATATTATCTTCTCCATGTGGCGCTCTTCTGTAATCTTAAACGGGGTTCCTGGACGTCAATTCCAATGCCGCAGAGGCGTGCGCCAAGGGGATCCACTCTCACCACTTATCTTTGTGCTAGCCGCTGATCTTCTCCAGTCCGCTATAAATGATGCCTTCAGAAAAGGCAAAATCCACCTGCCATTCCCCTGTGCAGGAAAACTGAATATCCAGTAATTCAATATGCGAATGATACAATCTTGGCAATGCGGGCTTGCGCACAACAAGAAGCCATCATCAAAGAGATCCTTACCGACTATGCATCATCCATTGTCCTTTGGATTAATTTCCATAAGTCCACACTCATCCCGATCAATCTCTCAGTGGACTCAGCTAATGCCTTTGCGAGTCTGTTTGGTTGCTCCGTTGGATCAATGTCGTTCACGTATCTTGGCTTACCCCTTGGCACTTCAAAACCCACTGTCCTTGACCTGATGCCGCTTGTCTGTAGCGCTAAACGCTGCCTCACTTCAACTATCGCAATGATGTCTTATGGTGGCAAACTTTCCTGGCTTAATGCAACCGTTACTTCACTGCTCATTCATGCCATCTGCAGACTCATGTTTCCCCCCAAGCTGATTGAGATGCCTGACAAGATTAGGAGAAGATGTCTTTGGACCAAGAAAAATGAACAAGGAGATAAATTCAACTCTCTAGCTGCTTGGGAAATCGTATGTAAACACAAAAAACTTGGCAGGCTTGGGGTGATCAACATCATGCTGCAAAATGATGCGTTGCTCATGAAATCCCTCCACTAATTTTATAACAAGCTTGATATCCCGTGGGTGCAGCTCCTTTGGGACACATACTACACAGATAAGGTACCACATGCCATGACCCCGATCGGCTCATTTTGGTGGCGATTATTCTAAAACTCACCCCCATCTTCCGAGGCATCTCGCAAGTACAGGTGGTATCGGGCACGACAGCTCTATTTTGGAAAGATCTTTGGGACTGTGATGTACTAGAAACTTCACACCCCTATGCCTTCTCCTTTGTCATGCATGAAGACGTGTCCATCAAGAGTTTCTTGGAGAGCACGGCACTTTCAGAAACTTTCCATCTTCCACTCTCCTTGCAAGCTTTAAATGAAGTGTGTGACATCCAAATGATTCCCTCCCGCATGAGCCGGACCTCCTCCATTAATGATGTCTGGTACTATACTTCGGGCAAAATAGATTACAAGTCGGCCGACTACTATAAATGCTACTTCAAAGAAGCTATCGTTTATCCTATCTTCAAATGCCTATGGCGATCCCATTGCATCATGAGGACTAAGGTTTTCGGGTGGTTGCTCCTGCATGACACATTAAACACGCGCAACATGTTGAAACGCCGCCATTATGATATTGGTCATGACCACAGCTGCCTCCTCTGCGGGACCAAAGTGGAAGAAATAGTGGATCACATGATCTTTATTTGTCCCTTCAGTCAAGCTTGCTGGCAAAAACTTGGCATCACCTGGCCTATGTTCACCAGCCGTCTCCAACTGCTGCAAGCTACTAAAGACACCTGGGGGAGCCCCCTCTTCTTCGACACATTCCTAGTGGCAGCTTGGAGCTTGTGGAAAGAGAGAAACAACAAACATTTTAGAAGGGTGAACCCGAGCATTGATGCCTGGTTTCAGAGATTTAAGAACGACTTTAGCCAACTTCAACATAGGACCAAAGAGGCACATTCTGCCTTCGTCTCCTCCTTTCTGGCTAATCTTTGATAAGTAGATTTTGTATTAGTTAACTGCTCTCAAACTTCCACTTGACCACACACAGCCCCTCTATGGGTGCCTAGAATGATGTACATATGATGTAACTATGTAAAAACACCCACATTATATATGAAAACACAGTAGGAGCCTCTCCTACTGCCCTTTCCCTCAAAAAATATAAGTTTTTATTAGTTTAACATAAAGTATTTTTCTCAAAGTTTAATTTGCAAAAATAATCAATCAAAAGGTTTTATAAATCAAAATTTATGGCCTAATTAAGTTGAAACTTGGATCTGTTCCAAAACATTATTTGATAACTAAAAAATATTTTTATTGATCTAATCGATAGGTATAGCATATAGAAAATAGTAGGAAGAATAATTACCCAAAATAATTTTTTAATAAAAATTAGTCCAAATTTAGTGTTTAGAGCAAATCTTATCAAATTCAAATTTAAAATTTTCAAACATAAAATGCTTTTTCTACCACTAGAAAGACGGAATATTTTTTGAGGATGTGGGCTTTGGAATCACTTAGTTTGGATCTAATATGAAAAAGGTTGTGGCTATTTTAAAAATGGAACTAATCTAAAAACAGAAAACTTCTATGGATCATCCAATGATACGTGTCATGTTTTGGTTGGCTGAAAAACGGCTTGCTCGGTGGCCAATACTTAAGGAACCTGGGGCATATAGTTGACTAAAACCAATTGGTTTTCTTAGATCTACACTGAACCGGTTGGTTAACCAACATTAAAAAAACAATCTAAAAATAACAAGAGAAGGAAGGGACTACAGAGACGAGGTGGGGCGTATGTGTGTGCTTACAGAGAAGGGGCAGGAGGCGTGGTAATGTCTCCCACATGGAGGGAATTGGGGGCGGTGCATCGAGGGGATTCACGGGGTGGTGGAGTTGGTCCTCGGGGATGCGGATGCAAATCGGGGTGAGCTTGTCTCTCTAGTGAACTATCGTGCTCCAACGTCAGCGTATGAGCTCGAACGCATTGCTATGGTGGAGGAGACGAGAAGAAATGGTGTCGAATGGGTGAGTTGAGTCGAAAGAAGTTGATTGGCAGAAGAAGAAGGCACATGGTGGCTTACCAGTGCCAGGAAGGGCCAGTGAACTTTGATGAATTCCGACGAGATCCAACTTGTTCTCGCGGTTGATACGAGAGGATTTGGGTGAAGGTTTTAGGGGAATCGATTGAGGGTATTTATAGGACATAAATTCTTGGGCAAGAGATGATCCGAAGATCGAATCCAGGGAGATAGAGATTCGGTTCATGCATTAGAAGGAAACAAAGAAGACATAAGGAAAGGAAGAAGAAGGAAAGGAAAGAAATAAGTTAAGGGTAGGTGATCTATGCATAAGAAAAAGAAAAAAAAGAAGAAGGGGCGCAACTGGGCCTGGGGGCGGCCTGGTGGGGGGAAGCTGGCCTGAGGTTTTTTTTAAAGAAGCACAAAACCGGTAGAAATAAATCGGAAACCAACTCGGAAAAAATTGAAATTTTGCACAAACATACTAGGGGATATATAGGTCCCTATGAACTATTTATTTTGCCAAATAAAATATATCTAAATATTGCTAAAAATTACATAAGTAATCTGGTGCTCAAAATAGATTAAAATGACTTTTGAAAATACCAAATGGCCTCAAAATAATTCCCCACTATTTTTCCTTTGGAGGGAGTCATTTTACCGTCGCTCATAATTAATCTTTTTTAGAGTAAAAATATTTTGAATAAAACCCAATAAAAGTAATATTCAATAATTTCAAGAAATTACTATGCAAAAGATTTTAAATATTTTTGAATGTATCTCTGTTGGTTTCATAATTCATTTTCCATATTTTCTTTCTGATATTTGAAGGAGTCATATTTCCTTCTCTCTTTATTTTATTTCAATAAATGGAAATGAATTTGAAACTCAAAATGGGAAACTCTTCAAAAGTGATTCAAATAAATCTTGAGAGTGGTCCTCATCACTCCCCACTCTATTTCATATATTTTGTAGAAGCCATGTTATCTTCCCTCCTGAAAATGCTTGAGTGGCATAAAGTTTTTGGTTTGAATTATTCTTAAATGGAATTCAAATCTTCTCGGCCCCTTTTTTCATTTCTTTAATGAAACAAGTCATATTGTCTCCATTCTAGGGTTTTTTGTTGAAATAAATTTGAATTCATGGAAGCAAAGTACAAAATTCAAGAATGATAATTGAGAGAGTCCTTTTATTCCCTCTCATTTAACTTTCAAAAAGTTCCAAATTCCACTCAATTTCAAACAACTATCACATAAGCAACAATTATTACTTATTTAATATAATATTCCAAAATTTAGAATTTTGGGATGTTACAAACCTACCACCCTTAAAATGAAACTCACCCTCGAGATTCGGAGAGGCTAGCAAGCAAAAGGTTAGGTTTGGGTGTCTTCTTGAAAATCCATTGATCGTCACTATGGTCCGCGGTGCTACCACACTGGTGCGCGTCGGTGCTATACAAACGGTTTTTAACCCCTTTCCGCGATGACATTTGGAACCGTCGCCAAGTGAGTGTGGGCGATAGGGGGGTCCTTCCCACACGACCCAGAAACCGTTGGGGATATGCCCTCCTGGCACACACCCTAGGCAAAATGAGGTCGTGTGCGACGGGTGAGCGCTCAAATACGGAAATACGTACAATAGAGCTATAAAAATACAATTATACACGTGAAATTGTTTCCGGTCGCAAGTACATCCCACACAGTTAGTCCCTACTAAACGTTTTCGTTCGTATGTACAACCCACAGAGTCGCTCCAAGGAAAACGTTCCATTCACAGGTACATCACAAACAATTTTTTTTCCGTTAAATCGTTTGTGATAGCGTTGCCATTGCACACGATATTAATAATTTTATCGTTTGCATTATTGAATCCATCACACACGGTGCATAGAAGAAACTGTGTGGCAAAGGTTGTCCATCACACACAGTTTTTATGTGGTAAACGTTTGCATAAGGTGGCCTAAAGCAAACAGTTTTAAAGAGAAAGTCGTGTGTGAAGTGGAGATTGATCACACACGTAGTGGATCCTAGAAATGTTTCTGATCTCTGTGTATATCGCGGATGTTTCGCTTTTGCAAACGGTGTGCAGTGTAATCCCTAATTTAAAAATCACATGTTTTGAATTTGAATGTAGGCAATCACTTATTCCGTATCCAAGCATGTTCATTACAAATATAGGTTCAACCACGAATGCATAATTCGATGCACATGTACATATATTGAAGAACTACAAAAGCATCAAGTAAAGAATGATGAACCACAGTTGTACTAAATACTGTAAAGAGAGAGGCGAAAGACATTCTGGTGGCTGGAGAAGGTGAAGCGGAATGCCCATATTGTGCCCTCCTCCATGCGTAATGCGCGCACGACTCTAGGACAACCCTTGTGATGACTTCCCATCCATCCTTCACTATCTTCATTAGGACTTCTTGATGCTCATTGTAGTCTGGATGAAATACTTTAACCTTCATTGTGTGTCCACCAATCATGTACTTTGTGAGGTAATCTTGAGTGAACTACTTTGGGAACCACTGGGAACGAAAAAGATTCAGACATTATTGTCTAACAACTCATTATGGGCAATAAAAAGAGAAGGCTGCAGAGTTTGTAGTTACCATCCTATAGCTCATTGTTGTGTTGGATAGAGCATAAACAACTCTTTTTGCTAATAATCCTTATTGGTTTCCTCACTTGATGCTTGTTCATCAATATCTCATTGCCCCATACGCAAAAAGGGTCGATGCATGGATCCTTTCCAAGGGCATATGTACCTACAAGCAACAAGTAAATATTAGAAGCTAACTAGTGTCCAGGCCTGGATCTATATGCACTACATTACGGAATGACGGGGGGAGTACAAGCCGAGGGATGAAGCTAACCTCGGTGGATAATGGTGGCCACTCCCGTTGTTGTCCTGCATAAGTAGGGGAAAGGCATGATAAGTACAGCAACCTTAACATCAAATAAATATAGCAAAGGTAAACAACATCATCTCCAAATGATAGCTTGAATGTGTTGGTTTCAGCATGCTGTTAAAGAAGATATAAAATGGAAGGCAATGTTACCGACAGTAGGCTTAACAGCCATCAAATATTGCAATTTAAACTGGTATTGTTGAAAATGAATAGAACGTAGCTCATGCTTAAACATCATACTGGATAAATGTGTAAAACTGAAATAAAAGGCATGTGTTAGCTACACCAGGAATAACTGGAACCAAATACAGCCGTTCAAACTGGTATTGATGTAGTCGAGCGGCATAGTTTCGACTTGCACATAATGAACAACACATTGTGAATGACTGAAATAAACAAAGCATAAATGACTAGTATAACAACCAAATATAGCCATTGAAAACTGGACAGAGTCTCACTTCAGCCAACCTAACAAGCAAATACAGATAAACAGGGCATATGCTTGAAAAGTAGAGAAATGCTCACTGCAACCAACCTAACAAGCAGATAAAGATAAACAAGGCATCTGCTTGATAACTGGACAGATGCTAAAAAATAAACCTAACAGCAAAATACAGATAAACAAGGCATTTGCTTGCTAATTGGAAAAATGTTCATTCCAGCCAACCTAACAACCAAATACAGATAAACAAGGCATCTACTCACTATAAACAACCAAATATAGCCATTCGTGAAACTGAAGTGGACAATTCATACTTAAACATCCCATATACCTATTAAACAATACATTTTTGCATAACTGAAATAATTAAACATGGCACAGTTAAAGCACCACACGACAAATGCTACTACAACAAAGGGTACGGGTTGGCAAGCTAGAAAAGGTAAGATTTGCGGATAGAATGTTGCCTCACATTTCATGGATGGGATCCTTCCAGTTGGAAGAGCACAAACCCATGGTGCGCTCTCTGATGTCATAGATGGGCTATTTCACCTTGGAAGAACCTTCGTGGGTGCCCTCCTCGTGGTCATGGTCGTGGTCGATGAGATCTGACTTAGCAATTGAGGATCCCAAGCCGTCGTCGTAGAATGTGTCCGTCAGAAATGACAAAATGGGCTCGATGGCGTATAAAGCTCGCAAATCCTTGAACGCTTGGCGAAGAAGATCAGCGGCAGGGCCGTCAAAGAGATCGATGGCTGTTGAACCAGAGGGGTTGGGGATGGACCACTTAACCTGTGACATGGCCCGCGTGAAGCCGTCGGTGTGGACGAGCTTGATGTCGTAACCAGCTTTCCCGAGATACAGTAATACGCTAGCCCGCTGACATGAAGCCTTCAGCATGGCAACATAGTCAATGTCTTCACCGGCTTCTGCGGCGACGTGTTGGTCCGTGATCGGCAGGTCGGGGCGAACGGCGGCCACCTTGCCAACGGCCATGATAAACCTCTTCTTGGCCGAACGCTCGTCGGGATCCCCGGGATACGTGGTCGAGCTTAGGCCGCGACATTATGGAGCAGGGGATGTGGATCTAGCGGGGAGGGACACCGTAGGCCTCATCTAAAAACTCAGGGGAGTGGGGCGACGGTATGGGAATCGTTGGGTAACCTGAACTTTATTATCTAAGCTAGGAGGAACGGGCAGACCGGCAGGGGTTGGCGGCAGCGCCAGCGGTGGCCGCGAGCTAGGGTTAGAGGGGGGAGGGGGTAGGTGGGGGACTGTGGAGGGGGGTTGGTGTTTGAGGATACGTTGTGGCTAATGAAAATTTTAGTAATGGTGGATGGAGATGGAGGTGGATGAGGGAGGGCGACGGTTCAAATGCCTCGGCTACTGCAATTTTACGATAAGGTCAATGTTGGAGGAGTGTGGACCATGGTTGAAGTATGGCGGCTACTACAATTTGGGTAAATGAATTGATGCGAGGCGGGAGTGCCCAAGATCGTGCACGGTACAATAACAATATGCGTGTATGATAATAAGGAAAAGTGGCGCGGATCCGCCGATTTTTGCAACGCTCAAGGCGGGTAGTTTGTTTTTTTGATATTTCTAGCTAGCTGGTCTATCGCACACGGTTCTTCCTAATTTCCAAATAAACTTACCCGCCTTTAGCTTGCACTGGTGGTGTTTTATGGCGCACATGCATCGCACACGGTTAAACTAGTACCTCCAATCTTTGCTCGTGCTTGCATCGCACATGGTTGAGCTAGTACCTCCACCTTAATTTGTGATACGTCTCCGTCGTATCTATAATTTTTTATTGTTCCATGCCAATATTCTACAACTTTCATATACTTTTGGCAACTTTTTATACTATTTTTGGGGACTAACATATTGATCCAGTGCCCAGTGCCAGTTCCTGTTTGTTGCATCTTTTTTGTTTCGCAGAAAATCCATATCAAACGGAGTCCAAACGGGATAAAAACACACGGAGATTATTTTTGGAATATATGTGAAATACGGGAAGAAAATCAACGTGAGACAGTGCCCAAGGGAGCCACGAGGCAGGGGGCGCGCCCCAACCCCCTAGGTGCGCCCCTGACCCTCGCGGGCCCCCCGTAAGGCAGTTAATGCTCTTCTTCGGCCGCAAGAAAGCCAATTTTCGGAAAAAAGTCGGAGCGATGGTTTCAATCCAATCAGATTTACGGATCTCCGGATATATAAGAAACGACGAAAGGGAAGAATCTGAGAACTCAGAAACAGAGAGAGACAGAGAGACAGATCCAATCTCGGAGGGGCTCTCGCCCCTCCCATTGTAACATCCCAAATTTTCAATTTGGAATGTTATACACTAGATCATCATTGCATATCATATTTTGTTGCATTCTGGTTGATCCTAGAAATTCTACGCAACTCAAGGACCCTTGGAGAGAGTTGGGGATTTCGTTATTTTCATATTTGAGTTTTCTTAAGTTTTGAAAATAGGATCATTTGATTTTATTTATTTTATCTTCAATTATTTCTATTACAAAAATATGAGAGAGGGAATAAAATGTCTTTCCCAGAATAAAGAAATATTGAGGATTTAAAAAATAAAATTCAAATAAGATTTTTTGGTTTTATTTGCTATTTTATTTGTATTAGGGAAAATGCGTGTTTTTCAAAATTGCATTTAGGCCACAAATAAATGTTCATCCTGTGCGGCTTGATTTTAGAAGCCGGGGAAAATTTATTTCGGGATTTTTGGATTCCATTTAGTATTCCTTTTGTTTTTTTTTCGAGCGTAATTATTTAAAAAAACGAACCGACCTAACCGGGCCGTGTCCGACTAGGACACTTGGCCCGGCCGGCCTTCAAATAGCGCCCGAGGCCCCGAGGCCAGGCCAAGCCGCGCCCCGCCCCCGAAACCCTAACCCTATGCCTCGCCGCCGCCGCCCCACGCCGCCCGCGCCGCCGCCGCCCCGCCCCCGAAACCCTAACCCTAGGCCTCACCGCCGTCCTTGTGGGTTGGGAAGTAGTTGAGGTAGTACCTATTACCAGTTATTATCAAACTCTTGGGAGTTACTTCTACGTTTGCTTATTATGCCATGCTATGCTAGTAGACGTGGATTGGGTGAGTGTATCCATGACAGACGAGATATTGTTAATTAATGGTTTATCTAAGGTGGCAACTTAAATACAAATCTGGGTGGATTGAGGCACCTGGGTATTCTAGCGATTGCCTGTTTTTCTTTATGGACCGCCACCCAGGCTCAAAGGGGGTCATGAGATTATTCATGCTAGAAACTTCCGTGTGTAGCCACAAGCTATTATGGGCTCTAGCATAGTTGATTAAGTTGTGTGAACTCTTACAGTGGTAGACTAGCAGATGTAGGGGAAAGTAGGTGTAACGGTCTACCCGATCGTAAGGTGCTAGCGCTTCTGAAAGACTATGTCTCGGTCATCCGTTTCTCAAACACCATGTAGTGCGAGAAACCAAACGGAGGCGATCGAGTCTTGTGGGGAAAAGTGCGCAAACCTCTGCAGAGTGTATAAACTAATCATGATTAGTCGTGTCCCTGGTTATGGACATCTTGAGTATCTAGTACCTGGATTATCATGTGAATCTCAACATGTTACTCTAAAATTAATTTTGTTGGGTTTTGTTTAATGATGATGCTTAATTGGGATTGAGAATGCTGTCAACCATTCTCAATGTTTAACAACTACCATGATAGTTAAATAATATTTATTCCTTTGCAGTAGGGAAAAATTGGCTTCACGCAAAACTGTAACCATAGAGCTTTCCACCAGCCAAATATGCATATAGATTAGCCTATTTCATTCCATTACTCTCTATGTGTTACTTTGCCAGCATATTCCATGTGCTGACCCGTTTCAGGCTGCAACGTTAATGTTGCAGACTTTTCAGATGATGATTAAGATGCTTTTAGGTCGTGGTTCTATACTCAGTGATGCCGTTGGAGTTGATGGACTCACTTATCTTCCAAGCCTTCCGCTGTTATCGTTATTAGATGGCCTTAAGCCATATTTATTGTAATAAGTTCTCTTCTGAGACACTCAATGTAATAAGTGTGTGATTGCTATTCTGTTATAAATCCTTCAAGTACTGTGTGGTGTCAGCATTAATGATCCAGGGATGACACCTGAGCACAGAGATTGGACTGTTTGAGGTCTGGTCGCTACAAGATGGTATCAGAGCACACGCTGACTGTAGGACACGACCACTAAGCTAAAGACCTATATCACTACTCTCTCTTCTCTTTCTGACTTCTCATCTTTTCTACTCTTTTAGGATGGCGGATGCAAGGAACAAGTTCACACAACCGGATGAAGATACACCCTTTGGACGTCACTTGAAGGAAGTCACTAGATACCTGAACATAGGATTACCAAGCTTCACCGGAACCTACAATGCCACTTTACCTGAAGAAGAGCGTTGGATGATTCAAGTTCAAGTTCCAGGAAGGACGTTCATGCCAGTCACTGAGCCCATAGAGTTTTCTTTTGATGCACCAACTTGGAGTCTAGGAAAGAGCATGGCAGCTCACATCGCCATGGGACACATTGGAGAAGTCTACCGCAATGATCTCAAGGATACTATCTACCAGATTTGTGGGCGCCGAGATGTGCACTGGGAGATGATCAGCACCAGGAAGGATAGATCAATTGCAGCTTTTATCCAGGAGTTAAACCAACACATTCGACGTCAGGAGAACCAGATGTGCGCCGACATGATAGATCTGAAGAAGGCGAGGACAAGAATCAAGGAACTAGAGGAAGAACTCAAGGCTATACGTGAAGATTAAGAAGAGGAAATCGAAGTATTAGTGGAGAAGAATGACGATCTGATCAAGAAGATTGGAATATTAATGGGAGGCCCTACACCAGCAGAAGAAGACGAAGAACCCAAGGAGATACCCTCGGAAGACTACATCATCATCGACGACACCGACTCGGATCTAGATGATAGCGATGATGACTATGTTGATGAAGATGGAGTAGATATAATGGAGTCTGCAATCGAATAATATTTTTAGTAGACCACCTCAGTAGTAGTAGACCACCTCAGTAGTAGTAGTCCACCATGTAAATATAGTAGTCCGAGCACTCTTGTGATAGTTAGATCGATTGTATGCCCTTGTTTGATTGATTGAATGAAGTGAATTGTTTGCTTCTGCCTCATGTGCATATGGGTAGTTTTTTCTCTTTAGACCCCCTCTATTCTTAAATCTCATCTTTTCTAAACCTTAGATGCCTCCGAGACGTGACCCCGGATTTACCTTCCCACCGGAGCTCACCCAGTTGATCCAGCAGCAGAACACATTGATGCAGTTGCTAGTCCAGAATCAGAATCAGGGGAACAACAACAACAACCCACCACCACCACCACCACCTGTTGATCACTTAGCCCGTTTTTCTAGGCTGAATCCGCGGTGTTTTCCAGTAGCACCGAGCCGATAGTAGCAGATGATTGGCTCCGCAAGACAGCTAGAGAGTTGACCACAGCAGGATGCACGGATGCGAAAAAGGTGAAGTTTGCCACACATCAGGTTGAAGGACCCGCAACATCATGGTGGGAGAATTTCATAGCCACTTTCCCTGTCGATACTGTCACGTGGGACCAGTTTCAGCAAGCTTTTTGAACTGCCCATGTTTCAGCGGGAGCTATGGCCATGAAGAAGCGAGAGTTTCGCAACTTGCCCAAGGAGGACGGACAGTTGGCCAGTATGTGGAGGAATTTAGTAAATTAGCACGTTATGCCCCAGATGACGTTGCTATGGATGCAGCTAAGCAGGAGAAGTTTCTGTAAGGACTGAATGATGAGTTGAGCATGCAGTTGATGGTAGCAACCTTCAACAATTACCAGGAGTTGGTAGATCGTGCTCTCATGATTGAAGGGAAGCAGCAGCAGATTGAGAATCACAAGAGGAAGTATGGACAAGGTAAGCATAATTCAGGAGCTCAGCAGAAGCCACGTTTTACCCCTAGACCGGGAGGACATTTTCAGCATACCCATGGAGGAGGTAGCTCGCACAATCATAATGGCACCAAAAATGGTAATGGGAATGGAGGAAGCAACGGCCAGAACCGCACCAACCCATCGACCCCAGTCAAGAGAGACCTGAGCCAAGTCACTTGCTTTAAGTGCCAGAAGACTGGACATTATGCCCATAAATGTCCTGAATCACAGAATGGTAATGGCAATGGAAGCTCTGGGAAAAAGCCGAACCCTTTCAACAGGGGACAGGTGAACCACGTTAACGTGGAGGAGGTTGAAGAGCAGTCGGATGCAGTAATCGGTAAGTTTTTGGTTAAGTCATTTACTGCACTCGTTCTTTTTGATATTCGTGCATCGCACTCATACATATCAAGGGGATTTGTGGATAAGTATAGTCTACCCACCAAAGTTCTTAGAACACCTATGTTAGTAAGCTCACCAGGAGCGGATTATATGGCTAGCCAAGGATGTTTTCAAGTGCCGTTAAGTATAGGTAGGCATGTGTTTCCCTCGGATCTGATCATTTTGGAATCACAAGGATTGGATGTAATTCTGGGTATGGATTGGTTGTTGATGTATGGAGGAACATCGATTGCGCCAGTAAGTCGATCTTGCTTACCACCCCAGAAGGGAGAAGGATCAAGTATGTATCCCGGCATGTGCCGAAGATGACTCAAGTAAATTGTCTAATAGGAGTTGTGCAGGAGGAAGTACCAGTAGTGAAGGATTTCCCTGATGTATTTCCAGAAGAGTTGCCAGGCATGCCACCGGATAGAGATATTGAGTTTTTGATTGAGCTTTTGCGAGGCACAGGGCCAATATCAAAGAGACCATATAGGATGCCCGCAAAGGATTTGGTGGAGATTAAGAAGTAGATTAAGGAGTTATTGGATAAAGGATATATTCTCCCAAGTTCTTCACCTTGGGGATGGCCAGTACTTTTAGTGGAGAAGAAAGATGGATCGTTAAGGATGGTTGTTGATTATCGAGGATTAAATGAAGTAACCATCAAGAACAAGTACCCACTACCAATGATCAATGATCTGTTTGATCGATTGCAAGGAGCTAAGGTATTTTCCAAGACCGATCTGCGATCAGGATACCATCAGTTGGAGATTCGAGAACAGGATATACCTAAGACGACTTTTACCACCAGGTATGGGCTGTACGAGTATACCGTTATGTCATTTGGTCTGACTAACGCACCTACATATTTTATGAACATGATGAACAAAGTGTTTACGGAGTTTTTGGATAAGTTCGTCGTAGGGTTCATTGATGATATCCTGGTTTACTCGAAAAATGAAGAGGGGCATAAGGAGCATTTGCGTTTGGTACTCGGAAAGCTCAGAGAACATCAATTATATGCCAAGTTTAGCAAATGTGAGTTTTGGTTGAAAGAAGTTGGATTTCTCGGACATGTTATATCCAGAGAAGGTATAGCAGTAGATCCCACTAAAGTTGATACTATGACCAATTGGAAAGCCCCAACAACATTTGGAGAGATCTGGAGTTTTCTTGGACTCACAGGATACTACTGGAGGTTTATTGAGAATTTCTCAAAGATTGCGAAGCCTATGACGGAGTTGTTGAAGAAGGATACCAAGTTCAAATGGACTGAGGAATGTGAGGCTAGTTTCCAGGAGTTGAAGAAACGTTTGGTTACCTCACATGTGCTGATTTTGCCAGATCAGACCAAGGATTATGAGGTGTATTGCCACGCTTCACGTCGAGGACTTGGAGCCGTGCTTATGCATGAAGGAAGAGTTGTTTCATATGCCTCACAACAGCTTAAGCCCCATGAGTTGAATTATGCTACACATGATTTGGAGTTAGCAGACGTAGTGCATGCATTGAAGACTTGGAGACATTTTCTGATCGGAAACCATTGTGAGGTGTACACGGATCACAAGAGTTTAAAGTATATTTTCACACAGAAGGAGTTGAACCTCAGACAAAGGAGATGGTTGGAACTCATCAAGGATTATGATATGAACTTGCATTATCACCCCGGAAAGGCTAACATAGTAGCTGACGCGTTGAGCCGTAAGAGCCATGTCAACACCCTAATGACGGGAGATTTACCAAGAGAGTTAGCCGAAAATCTTCGAGAGCTATGTTTGGAAATAGTTCCAAGAGGCTATGTAGCAGCATTGGAGATTCAGTCTACTTTGATGGATAAGATCAGAAAAGCCCGAAAGACTGACAAGGAGATTGCCTCTATTAAGGAGAAAATGAGCAAAGGAAAAGCTAAGGGATTTCGTGAGGATGAGCACGATACCTTATGGTTTGAAGACCGTGTCTATGTACCAAATGATTCGGAGATCAGGAAGTTAATTTTACAAGAGGCCCATGATTCACCGTATTCGATTCACCCAGGAAATACCAAGATGTATTTGGATTTGAAGGATATTTTCTGGTGGACCGGAATGAAGAAGGATATTGCGGAATATGTAGCAGTTTGTGATGTATGTCAGAGAGTAAAGGCAGAGCATCAAAAGCCAGTCGGACTACTACAGCCATTGCCAATACCCGAATGGAAGTGGGATAAGCTAGGCATGGATTTTATTACAGGATTGCCCAGAACACGTTTAGGATATGACTAGATATGGGTTGTAGTTGATCGTTTGACAAAGGTAGCTCATTTCATTCCAGTGAAGACTACCTATACCAGTGCAAAGTTGGAAAATATATACATGACTAGAATCGTTTGTCTGCATGGAGTTCCAAGGAGCATAGTATCAGATAGAGGAACCCAATTTACCTCAAAGTTCTGGAATCAGTTGCATGAATCTTTGGGAACCAGACTGGAGTTTAGCACAGCTTTCCACCCACAGACAGATGGACAGACTGAGAGAGTCAATTAGATTTTGGAGGATATTCTAAGAGCTTGTGCGCTAGATTACAGATCTAGCTGGGACGAGAATTTGCCATATGCAGAATTCTCTTACAACAACAACTATCAATCCAGTTTGAAGATGGGCCCTTTCGAAGACTTGTACGGAAGGAGGTGCAGGACCCCATTGTCTTGGGATGAAGTTGGAGACCGCCAGTTGTTTGGACCGGATCTAATAAAGGAGTCTGAACAGAAAGTGAAATTGATTCACGATAGGCTCAAGGTAGCTCAATCCAGGCAGAAGAGTTATGCAGATTCTAAACGCAAGGAGACAGTTTACGAATTCGGAGACCGAGTTTATCTTCGAGTATCACCACTTCAAGGAGTTAAGCGCTTTGGAGTTAAGGGAAAGTTAGCGCCACATTTTGTAGGCCCATACAAAGTTTTGGAGCGTATGGGAGAAGTGGCCTATAAGTTGGAATTGCCTGAAGGATTGTCAGGAGTTCACGACATGTTCCACGTATCCCAGTTGAAGAAGTGCCACACAGAGATGGCTGATATACCGCTGAGAGATACAGTACCACTGGAAGCAATTCAGTTGGACAGTGATTTGACATATGAGGAGAAACCAGTTAAGATTCTAGAGTATGCCAGTCGAGTCACCCGCAGCAAGGTTATCAAGTTTTGCAAGGTTCAGTGGCGCCACCACACGAAGGATGAAGCCACCTGGGAACGAGAGGAAGATTTGCTGAAGGACCACCATCACCTATTTTCTAGCCAACCCGAATCTTGAGGGCCAGATTCATCTTAAGGGGGGTAGGTTTGTAACATCCCAAATTTTCAATTTGGAATGTTATACACTAGATCATCATTGCATATCATATTTTGTTGCATTCTGGTTGATCCTAGAAATTCTACGCAACTCAAGGACCCTTGGAGAGAGTTGGGGATTTCGTTATTTTCATATTTGAGTTTTCTCAAATTTTGAAAATAGGATCATTTGATTTTATTTATTTATCTTCAATTATTTCTATTACAAAAATATGAGAGAGGGAATAAAATGACTTTCCCAAAATAAAGAAATATTGAGGATTTAATAAAAAAATCAAATAAGATTTTTTTGGTCTTGTTTGCTATTTTATTTGTATTAGGGAAAAATGCGCGTTTTTCAAAGTTGCATTTAGGCCCCAAATAAATGGTCATCCTGTGCGGCTTGATTTTAGAAGCCGGGGACAATTTATTTCAGGATTTTTGGAGTCCGTTTAGTATTCCTTTTGTTTTTTCCGAGCATAATTATTTTAAAAAAACGAACCGACCTAACCAGGCCGTGTCTGACTAGGACACTTGGCCCGGCCAGCCTTCAAATAGCGCCTGAGGCCCCGAGGCCAGCCCAAGCCACGCCCCGCCCCCGAAACCCTAACCCTAGGCCTCGCCGCCGCCGCCCCACGACGCCCGCCCCATGCCGTCACCGCCCGCGCCGCGCCGCTCGCCGCCGCCGCCGGACCGTGGGATCCGCCGCCGTCGGAGGTAGTTTCGCCGCCGGTTTTTTTAGAAAACCGATCGGTTTTCCGTCGGTTTTGTTTGGTTTTTTTAGTTTCGGTTTTTTAAGTAGATCGGTTTTTCTGGTTTATTTAATTAGTGAGCGTTCGTCCATTTGTTCATTTTAATGAACGTTCGTCGTTTTTCTTTTCTCGGATTAAATCCACGATTTTTCTGATCGCGATTTCTGTTCCGATTTTCGTTTTAGTCTAACTTTTCGCTCGTTTATCGAAATCAGGCGATTCAAGCGCCTGGAGTTTCATCTCAAAGCCCTCTTTCCGTTTAACCAACTCAAACAAGTTTTTGCCACTGTAAAAATTGTGCTAGATCCAGAATAGTAAACGAAGCCTGTTTCTTTTGCCATTTGTCTTTCGTTGTTTCGTTCGATTTGATTCTTTTTGCCAACCGGAGTTCTTAAGTTGAACTTTCTGGTTAGATCTCTTATTTGTGTTTTACCTGTGCATTAGTTGAGTACTTATTGTATGCTTGTTTGTTTGCGATAGAGTACCCGGAATGCACCGCTTGCTACTTCGAATCGCTAGGTTTCCCGGATCATCAGCAAGGCAAGTAACACTTTGATCATGCTTTCCCACTACCCAGTTTTATTGCATTAGATCAATCCTCACACATTGCATGATTAGGATCTAATTAAATTGTGGGTTGGGAAGTAGTTGAGGTAGTACCTATTAACTGTTATTATCAAACCCTTGGGAGTTACTTCTACGTTTGCTTATTATGCCATGCTATGCTTGTATACGTGGATTGGGTGAGTGTATCCATGACAGATGTGAAATTGTTAATTAATGGTTTATCTAAGGTGGCAACTTAAATACACATCTGGGTGGATTGAGGAACCTGGGTATTCCAGCGATTGCCTTTTTTCTTTATGGACCGCCACCCAGGCTCAAAGGGGATCATGAGATTATTCATGCTAGAAACTTCCGTGTGCAGCCACAAGCTATCATGGGCTCTAGCATAGTTTATTAAGTTGTGCGAACTCTTACAGTGGTAGACTAGCAGATGTAGGGGAAAGTAGGTATAACGGTCTACCCGATCGTAAGGTGCTAGCACTTCTGAAAGACTATGTCTCGGTCATCCGTTTCTCAAACACCATGTAGTGCGAGAAACCAAACGGAGGCGATCGAGTCTTGTGGGGAAAAGTGCGCAAACCTCTGCAGAGTGTATAAACTAATCATGATTAGCCGTGTCCCCGGTTATGGACATCTTGAGTATCTAGTACCTGGATTATCATGTGAATCTCAACATGTTACTCTAAAATTAATTTTGTTGGGTTTTGTTTAATGATGATACTTAATTGGGATTGAGAATGCTGTCAACCATTCTCAATGTTTAACAACTACCATGATAGTTAAATAATATTTATTCCTTTGCAATAGGGAAAAATTGGCTTTACGCAAAACTGTAACCATAGAGCTTTCCACGAGCCAAATATGCATATAGATTCGCCTATTTCATTCCATTACTCTCTATGTGTTACTTTGCCAGCATATTCCATGTGCTGACCCGTTTCGGGCTACAACGTTAATGTTGCAGAATTTTCAGACGATGATTAAGGTGCTTTTAGGTCGTGGTTCTATACTCAGTGATGCCGTTGGAGTTGATGGACTCACTTATCTTCCAAGCCTTCCGCTGTTATCGTTATTAGATGGCCTTAAGCCATATTTATTGTAATAAGTTCTCTTTTGAGACACTCGATGTCATAAGTGTGTGATTGCTACTCTGTTATAAATCCTTCAAGTACTGTTTGGTGTCAGCATTACTGATCCAGGGATGACACCTGAGCACAGAGATTGGACCGTTTGAGGTCTGGTCGCTACACCCATGCCATGGAGACCATGGACTAGAGGGGAAACCCTTCTCCCATCTTGGGAGAAGGTCAAGGAAGAACAAGAAGAAGGGGGGCTCTCTCCCCCTCTCTCTCAGTGGCGCCGGAACACCGCCGGGGCCATCATCGTGTGACGGCGATCTACACCAACACCTCCGTCATCTTCACCAATATCTTCATCACCTTCCCCCATCTATCTATAGCGGTCCACTCTCCCGCAACCTGTTGTACCCTCTACTTGAACATAGTGATTTATGCTTCATATTATTATCCAATGATGTGTTGCCATCCTATGATGTCTGAGTAGATTTTCGTTGTCACTACTGGAATTTGCTTATTTGTCGTCTGCCTATTCTTTGCCGTCAGCTTGAGGACGACAAAGAAGGTATTTGTCCTCAGCTTGTAAAAAACAGACATCAAAGAACTAGCTGATGGCAAAGAATGTCTTCGCCATCAGCCAGTTCTTTGATGTCTGCTGGCGGACAGCAAAGAGGGAGGTGGGCCCCACTAACGAGTTGTTCAGAAAAAACCTAACGGCCCCCTCTTTGTCATCCGCCAGCGAACGACAAAGAGCAAAAAAGCGGACGGCAAAGGGGGCGGACGGCAAAGAGATGACCTAACTAACAGCTCCCCACCCCGCCCCCTCCCTCTCTCTCTTTCTGTCCTCTCTCCCCGAGGAGACCCCTGTCAACCGCTTCCGCCCCCGCCACCAGCCACCCGCCGCCGCCCCGACCACCCGCCGCCCCCTTGCCCCGT
>NC_041390.1:205381448-205386654 GCF_002162155.2 Triticum dicoccoides | reverse complement strand
AGAAGAAGAAGAAGAAGAAGAAGAAGAAGAAGAAGAAGAAGAAGAAGAAGAAGAAGAAGAAGAAGAAGAAGAAGAAGAAGAAGAAGAAGAAGAAGAAGAAGAAGAAGAAGAAGAAGAAGAAGAAGAAGAAGAAGAAGAAGAAGAAGAAGAAGAAGAAGAAGAAGAAGAAGAAGAAGAAGAAGAAGAAGAAGAAGAAGAAGAAGAAGAAGAAGAAGAAGAAGAAGAAGAAGAAGAAGAAGAAGAAGAAGAAGAAGAAGAAGAGGAAGAAGAAGAAGAAGAAGAAGAAGAGGACGAAGAAGAAGAAAAAGAAGGAGAAGAAAAGAAGAAGAAAAAGAAGGAGAAGAAAAGAAGAAGAACATCTTCTTCTTCTTCTTCTAGTCTTCTTCTTCTTCTAGTTTTCTTCTTCTTCTCCTCCAAAATGAAGTTAGCTCTAAGTTATATCTCATAATATGCTTAGTTAGGTAAAAATGGCATAATTCGCTAGGTAAGCTCAAAAATGGTATTTTTCTCCTTATGAGCCTATTTAGTCCATTTATGACATAATTTAGCCTATTTAGTCCACAAATGAGATAATAAGATGAAGAAAATCTAGGAAGAGGAACAAAAGAAGGAATAGGAAGAAAAGAAGAAGAAGAAGAAGAAGAAGAAGGCATAATATGCTTACTTCATTCAAAAATGGCACAATTAGCTAGGTTAGCTCCATTTTACCTAAGTATGCTTACTTCTTCTTCTTCTTCATTTTCTTCTTCTCTTTCTTCATTTTCTTCTTCTTATTATTCTAGCTACTCTTCTTCTTTTCTAACTTTCTTGTTTCCATTTTTCAGATTTAGTTCACTATATGGAAGCTTGCATGGATGGAGTGCTTGTTTCCCTTATCTTTTTTTCGTTTGTATCGATGAAAAACATGGAACTTGTTATATGGATGCATGGAACAATGTGTTGGACGAACATTGTGATATGTCATATGTATATATGGATGGAACTATGTTTATTATGTATATATGTATGTTGTGATGGAGATAGATATGTATATGTATATCTGTGTGTGCCTGTGAACAAAATATATATATATATATATATATATATATATATATATATCTGTGTGTGAATTCTTGTACGGAAACAGCTATCAATCCAGTTTGAAGATGGCCCCTTTCGAAGACTTGTACGGAAGAAGGTGTAGGACCCCATTGTCTTGGGATGAAGTTGGAGACCGCCAGTTGTTTGGACCGGATCTAATAAAGGAGTCTGAACAGAAAGTGAAATTGATTCGCGATAGGCTCAAGGTAGCTCAATCCAGGCAGAAGAGTTATGTAGATTCTAAACGCAAGGAGACAGTTTACGAAGTCGGAGACCGAGTTTATCTTCGAGTATCACCACTTCGCGGAGTTAAGCGCTTTGGAGTTAAGGGAAAGTTAGCGCCACATTTTGTAGGCCCATACAAAGTTTTGGAGCGTATGGGAGAAGTGGCATATAAGTTGGAATTGCCCGAAGGATTGTCAGGAGTTCACGACATGTTCCACGTATCCCAGTTGAAGAAGTGCGACACAGAGATGGCTGATATACCGCTGAGAGATACAGTACCACTGGAAGCAATTCAGTTGGACAGTGATTTGACATATGAGGAGAAACCAGTTAAGATTCTAGAGTATGCCAGTCGAGTCACCCGCAGCAAGGTTATCCAGTTTTGCAAGGTTCAGTGGAGCCAGCACACGGAGGATGAAGCCACCTGGGAACGAGAAGAAGATTTGCTGAAGGACCACCATCACCTATTTTCTAGCCAACCCGAATCTTGAGGGCGAGATTCATCTTAAGGGGGGTAGGTTTGTAACATCCCAAATTTTCAATTTGGAATGTTATACACTAGATCATCATTGCATATCATATTTTGTTGCATTCTGGTTGATCCTAGAAATTCTACGCAACTCAAGGACCCTTGGAGAGAGTTGGGGATTTCGTTATTTTCATATTTGAGTTTTCTCAAATTTTGAAAATAGGATCATTTGATTTTATTTATTTATCTTCAATTATTTCTATTACAAAAATATGAGAGAGGGAATAAAATGACTTTCCAAAAATAAAGAAATATTGAGGATTTAATAAAAAAATCAAATAAGATTTTTTTGGTTTTGTTTGCTATTTTATTTGTATTACGGAAAAATGCACGTTTTTCAAAGTTGCATTTAGGCCCCAAATAAATGTTCATCCTGTGCGGCTTGATTTTAGAAGCCGGGGACAATTTATTTCAGGATTTTTGGAGTCTGTTTAGTATTCCTTTTGTTTTTTCTGAGCATAATTATTTTAAAAAAACGAACCGACCTAACCAGGCCGTGTCTGACTAGGACACTTGGCCCGGCCAGCCTTCAAATAGCGCCTGAGGACCCGAGGCCAGCCCAAGCCGCGCCCCGCCCCCGAAACCCTAACCCTAGGCCTCGCCGCCGCCGCCCCACGATGCCCGCCCCATGCCGCCGCCGCCCGTGCTGCGCCGCTCGCCGCCGCCGCCGGACCATGGGATCCGCCGCCGTCGGAGGTAGTTTCGCCGCCGGTTTTTTTAGAAAACCGATCGGTTTTCCGTCGGTTTTGTTTGGTTTTTTTAGTTTCGGTTTTTTAAATAGATCGGTTTTTCGGGTTTATTTAATTAGCGAGCGTTCGTCCGTTTGTTCATTTTAATGAACGTTCGTCGCTTTTCTTTTCTCGGATTAAATCCACGATTTTTCTGATCGCGATTTCTGTTCCGATTTTCGTTTTAGTCTACCTTTTCGCTCGTTTATCGAAATCAGGCAATTCAAGCGCCTGGAGTTTCGTCTCGAAGCCCTTTTTCCGTTTAACCAATTCAAACAAGTTTTTGCCACTATAAAAATTGCGCTAGATCTAGAATAGTAAACGAAGCCTGTTTCTTTTGCCATTTGTCTTTCGTTGTTTCGTTCGATTTGATTCTTTTTGCCAACCGGAGTTCTTAAGTTGAACTTTCTGGTTAGATCTCTTATTTGAGTTTTACCTGTGCATTAGTTGAGTACTTATTGTATGCTTGTTTGTTTGCGATAGAGTACCCGGAGTGCGCCGCTTACTACTTCGAATCGCTAGGTTTCCCGGATCATCAGCAAGGCAAGTAACACTTTGATCATACTTTCCCACTACCCAGTTTTATTGCATTAGATCAATCCTCACACATTGCTTGATTAGGATCTAATTAAATTGTGGGTTGGGAAGTTGTTGAGGTAGTACCTATTAACTGTTATTATCAAACCCTTGGGAGTTACTTCTACGTTTGCTTATTATGCCATGCTATGCTTGTATACGTGGATTGGGTGAGTGTATCCATGACAGATGTGAAATTGTTAATTAATGGTTTATCTAAGGTGGCAACTTAAATACACATCTGGGTGGATTGAGGCACCTGGGTATTCCAGCGATTGCCTTTTTTCTTTATGGACCGCCACCCAAGCTCAAAGGGGATCATGAGATTATTCATGCTAGAAACTTCTGTGTGCAGCCACAAGCTATTATGGGCTCTAGCATAGTTAATTAAGTTGTGCGAACTCTTACAGTGGTAGACTAGCAGATGTAGGGGAAAGTAGGTGTAACGGTCTGCCCGATCGTAAGGTGCTAGCGCTTCTGAAAGACTATGTCTCGGTCATCCGTTTCTCAAACACCATGTAGTGCGAGAAACCAAACGGAGGCGATCGAGTCTTGTGGGGAAAAGTGCGCAAACCTCTGCAGAGTGTATAAACTAATCATGATTAGCCGTGTCCCCGGTTATGGACATCTTGAGTATCTAGTACCCGGATTATCATGTGAATCTCAACATGTTACTCTAAAATTAATTTTGTTGGGTTTTGTTTAATGATGATACTTAATTGGGATTGAGAATGCTGTCAACCATTCTCAACGTTTAACAACTACCATGATAGTTAAATAATATTTATTCCTTTTCAATAGGGAAAATTTGGCTTTACGCAAAACTGTAACCATAGAGCTTTCCACGAGCCAAATATGCATATAGATTCGCCTATTTCAATCCATTACTCTCTATGTGTTACTTTGCCAGCATATTCCATGTGCTGACCCGTTTCGGGCTACAACGTTAATGTTGCAGACTTTTCAGACGACGATTAAGGTGCTTTTAGGTCGTGGTTCTATACTCAGTGATGCCGTTGGAGTTGATGGACTCACTTATCTTCCAAGCCTTCCGCTATTATCGTTATTAGATGGCCTTAAGCCATATTTATTGTAATAAGTTCTCTTTTGAGACACTCGATGTAATAAGTGTGTGATTGCTACTCTATTACAAATCCTTCAAGTATTGTGTGGTGTCAGCATTACTGATCCAGGGATGACACCTGAGCACAGAGATTGGACCGTTTGAGGTCTGGTCGCTACACCCATGCCATGGAGACCATGGACTAGAGGGGAAACCCTTCTCCCATCTTGGGAGAAGGTCAAGGAAGAACAAGAAGAAGGGGGGCTCTCTCCCCCTCTCTCTCAGTGGCGTCGGAACGCCGCTGGGGCCATCATCGTGTGACGGCGATCTACACCAACACCTCTGTCATCTTCACCAACATCTTCATCACCTTCCCCCATCTATCTATAGCGGTCCACTCTCCCGCAACCGATGTACCCTCTACTTGAACATGGTGCTTTATGCTTCGTATTATTATCCAATGATGTGTTGCCATCCTATGATGTCTGAGTAGATTTTCGTTGTCACTACTGGAATTTGCTTATTTGTCGTCTGCCTATTCTTTGCAGTCAGCTGGAGGACGGCAAAGAAGGTATTTGTCGTCAGCTTGCAAAAAACGGACGTCAAAGAACTAGCTGATGGCAAAGAATGTCTTTGCCATTAGCCAGTTCTTTGATGTCTGCTGGCGGACGGCAAAGAGGGAGGTGGGCCCCACTAACGAGCTATTCAGAAAAAACCTAACGGCCCCCTCTTTGTCGTCCGCCAGCGGACGACAAAGAGCAAAAAAGTGGACGGCAAAGGGGGCGGACGACAAAGAGATAACCTAACTAACGGCTCCCCACCCCGCCCCCTCCCTCTCTCTCTTTCTGTCCTCTCACCCCCGACGAGACCCCTGCCAACCGCTGCTGCCCTCGCCACCAGCCACCCGCCGCCGCCCCGGCCACCCGCCGCCCCCCTGGCCCCGTCGCCCCGCACCCCTCCCCTGCGGCACCCTAACGTCCACCGCGGCCCCGCCGCCCCTTCCAC
>NC_041390.1:205376681-205380265 GCF_002162155.2 Triticum dicoccoides | reverse complement strand
ATGACACCCCGGCACGACATCTCGACCCCGACACGACACCCCGGGACAACACCCCGACCCCGACACCCTGACACCACACCCCGACCCCATATATATTTTCGTTGATCGGGTGTATTTTTATTATGGTCATGATTATGATACACTTAAATTATATACATATTATTATGTTCATGTCAGGTATCCAAATTTTCTATGTTGTACTAATTTCGTTTACTTTTTGTCACTGCAGGTGTGGACAGGATGGTGGGCAAGGGTCCAGAGCGCCCCGATCCTCCTGCGAGCGCTACTGGGAGGGGTGGTTCCATTATTGCACCCCTGCCCCTGCGGAGAGCGCTGGTAGACAGTATGGAGACAACTGCGGCGGGCGCTTCTTCTGCGCTTGGGAGAGGTCGGGGGAGGACAAAGAAGCCTGCTAGAAGTGGACGTGGCAGCGCGAGAGGTAGGAAGGTAGTTACGCCTTTCTCGCTGCCACCCTCAGCTGATTCACCCGACCACAGGAGTGCTCCGTCTGACGTAGACCCGTCTCGGACTCCGGTCCATGAGCCTCCGGTCGCTGATCCTTCCCCCCAATAGACTCGGGTCGCCGATCCTTCGCCCCACGTGAGTCCGGTCCCAGAGTCTTTGTCTCAGAAGACTCCAGTCACTGGGTCTTCGTCCCAGAAGACTCCGGTCATGGGGTCTTCGTCCCAGAAGACTCCGGTCACGGGGTCTTCGGCCCAGAAGACTCCAGTCATGAACTCTTCGGCCCACGAGTCTCCGGAGGCTAGTGGCCCGGAGGATGGTAGCGAGGACACCTTTTCAGATGATAGCTATAGTGATGACGAGCTGGTTGAGAAGGGCAAGAAGGTCTACAAGCGTGGCGCTACAAAGCCCCCGCCCGTGCTGACGACCCCCGACCAGAGGTGGTTGATTGCGCCTAAAGGGTTGAAGTAAGTGCATTTACTATTTTTTAACCTTTTGCCTTCATGTTCCTTCAAATTCATATCTAATGTGTTGGCCTTGTCATACTGCAGGGGCTGGGTATGCCCCCTGGTGCCCGTAGGCCCAACCAGGTCCTTGGTGTGCTTTGCTGGCAGCACTTCCCTGGGTGGGTCACGTTGCCCGGTGAGGGTCAGGTTCCACAGCTAGCACTGACCTGGGAGTTGTACTCGGTTGCCCAGGCCCTGCCAGAGGAGAGGGTCGACGGTGTCTTGTGCGAGAGGGTGGTCGACATTGTGTTCCGTCGGTTTTGGGTAATTCCTCCTTTACGGAATTAAAAATCAGCACTACCTAGTGATTGTACTAATCAGTGTTGCCTTGGTTGATTGGAGACCTTCTACAGAGTTTTAGAGGGAGAGCAGGAGGCCACGTCTATGGTTGTCGAAAACAAGTCCAAGCAGCTACTTCAGAACTTAAGGCACGAGGCTCGGGTGCAGGCCGTTCGAGACTACTACGCCTCGAAGGGTATTAGGAGGGGCAAGCAGAAGTGCCGCGGCAAGTTTCTGAGTAAGGAGAAGTACATGCAGGTAATTACCTATTCTTAAGGCCTTGAAGTTAGTTTTCTTGATTTGATTCATAGGCGTTGAGATGAAATTTCTCTTGACTCACTTAGGTGCCCCCGAGATGGTGTGTGGATAAGATGGACTGTTGGGAGGCGTTGGTGGATGCGTGGTGTTGTGACTAATGGAAAGTCAAACACCAAAAGGCCAAGGATAATTGCGACCAAATGGAAGGTGTGCCACACCATCAAGGGAGCTCCAACCTGTTTGAGTACGGGGATAACTGGGTATGTGGTTTGCTACATGATTCATGCAATTCATTCTTCATGCTAGCACTTATCCCTTCCAAAATGACTTAATTAATATGCTTAGTTAGTTAAAAATGGCATAACTACCTTGGATAGTTCATTTATGCCATATTTAGCTCTAAAATGACATAATAACCTTAGATAGCTCTATAAAATGACTTAATATGCTATAGTTAGCTCTAAAATGACATAATAACCTTGGATAGCTCAATAATCACATAATTAGCAAACTTTGGTAAAAAATGGCATAATAATCTTGGTTACCTCGAAAATGACCTAAAGTTAGCTTTTTTTCCTCGAAAATGACATAACTAATAATTTGGTAAAAAATGGCATAATAACCTTTCTTAGCTCCAAAATGACCTATTTACATAGCAATATCATTCTCCAAAATAACCTTAACTAATATTTTGTTTCTCTCTCTCAGGCGCACCACCACAAGAAGCCTGTGCTAGGTCTGTTCGACCTCTATGGCATGGCCCATATGGCCCCGTACAAGAAGGCCAAGCCATTCACGTAGTCTGACCTAGATGATCCAGAGAACTTCACCAACAAGACATCCCACCACAAGCTTGTGTGTTACAGAGACAAGGGGAAGGCGATGAAAGGGGAGGACTCTAACCCAAGCCAAGATCCTTTTGATACAGAGCTGGTGATGATATCTGGTGGCGGGTGGTCCCATGGCTCTCAAGCCATTGGTGATGGACTGATACATTGTCCTAAGACTCTCCCGCGGATCAAGAAGCGCATGAGTAGCTCTGATCCTGAGATTACGCCTCGTGCACGGCCCGTGGAGATCGCCATGGCGGTTAGTTATACGGACTCTCTCACCTTTCCTCCATTACATTGTGTGTGCGTCCGTCGATGATTACATGATGCTAACGAGGAGTGGTGTGTTGCAGACTATTGTTGAGAAAGAGAGATTGAAGATGAAGGCGCTTGTGGAGGAGGCAAAAAGGGAGGCACAAAGGGAGGCGGAGGAGATGTAGAGGGAGATGGTGTAGAGGACGGTTAAGCTGTTGGAGGAGGAGAGGAACCGGAACGACACCCCTAACTGGGCCCTATATGAGCTCATCATGGTACGTTTCTCATGCATATTAATAAGCCCAATCATGCACGTAATGTTCGCATTACTATCTAATATGACTGACTCGTGAGAACCAAATGTGCAGACCATGTACGAGAAAAACGGTCAGGCCGCTACGCCGATGCCCCAGATTGCTCTGGTGACCACGGTGAGTTTGATTTGAATGGTCGTTGCTTACTACTATTCACATTTCAGTTTGCGAACTTGCTAATGAGACATTATTGGAAATGATCTTTGGTGCAGCATGGCTCCCGACAAGCATCGACCACTCCTTCTGCCAATGCCGGAACCCCGACCGGTCCTTCACCTCCGTCTGGCACTAGCGCAGTCCCGAACATTCCTACACCTCCGTGATAACGGTATTTTCCTTCTTATTTAGCGTGTTTAGTACATTTATGACATAATTTAGCCTATTTAGTCCACAAATGACATAATAAGATGAAGAAAATCAAGGAAGAGGAAGGAAAGAAGGAATAGGAAGAAAAGAATAAGAAGAAGAAGGAGAAGAAGAAGAAGAAGAAGAAGAAGAAGAAGAAGATCTCCTTCTTCTTCTTCTTCTAGTTTTCTTCTTCTTCTCCAAAATGAAGTTAGCTCTAAGTTATATCCGAAATGGCATAATATGCTTAGTTAGGTCAAAAATGGCATAATTAGCTAGGTAAGCTCAGAAATGGCATTTTACTTCTTATTTAGCCTATTTAGTCCATTTATGAC
>NC_041390.1:205320157-205376356 GCF_002162155.2 Triticum dicoccoides | reverse complement strand
AAGAAGAAGAAGAAGAAGAAGAAGAAGAAGAAGAAGAAGAAGAAGAAGAAGAAGAAGAAGAAGAAGAAGAAGAAGAAGGAGAAGAGGAAGAAGAAGGAGAAGAAGAAGAAGAGGACGAAGAAGAAGAAAAAGAAGGAGAAGAAAAGAAGAAGAAAAAGAAGGAGAAGAAAAGAAGAAGCACATCTTCTTCTTCTTCTAGTCTTCTTCTTCTTCTAGTTTTCTTCTTCTTCTCCTCCAAAATGAAGTTAGCTCGAAGTTATATCTCATAATATGCTTAGTTAGGTAAAAAATGGCATAATTCGCTAGGTAAGCTCAAAAATGGCATTTTTCTTCTTATGTAGCCTATTTAGTCCATTTATGACATAATTTAGCCTATTTAGTCCACAAATGACATAATAAGATGAAGAAAATCCAGGAAGAGGAACAAAAGAAGGAATAGGAAGAAAAGAAGAAGAAGAAGAAGAAGAAGAAGAAGGCATAATATGCTTACTTCATTCAAAAATGGCACAATTAGCTAGGTTAGCTCCATTTTACCTAAGTATGCTTACTTCTTCTTCTTCATTTTCTTCTTCTTCTTCTTCATTTTCTTCTTCTTCTTATTCTAGCTACTCTTCTTCTTTTCTAACTTTCTTGTTTCCATTTTTCAGATTTAATTCACTATATGGAAGCTTGCGTGGATGGAGTGCTTCTTTCCCTTATCTTTTTTTCGTTTGTATCGATGAAAAACATGGAATTTGTTATATGGATGCATGGAACAATGTGTTGGACGAACATTGTGATATGTCATATGTATATATGGATGGAACTATGTTTATTATGTATATATGTATGTTGTGATGGAGATAGATATGTATATGTATATCTGTGTGTGCCTGTGAACAAAATATATATATATATGTATATCTGTGTGTGAATTCTTGTGAAATTAAATGGATTCAAACAACAACAGAGGATATATAACCTCTTTGCCGTCTGCTAGCGGACGACAAAGCTATTTGCCATCCTCTAGCAGACGACAAAGAGGACACATGGCAGCTACCTATGAAACCTAGGAACACTGGCTGCCTATTTGGTCACTTTGCCGTCCGCTAGCGGATGACAAAGATTCAAATCACTTTGCCGTCTGCCAGCAGACGGCATAGCTGGCCATGTGGCAGCTTCACAGTACTGCCTAGCTGAGCTCTTTGCCATCCGCTAGCGGATGGCAAAGTGATTTGAATCTTTGCCATCCACTGGCTGATGGCAAAGAGCACCGTGAACCCCCTAACGGCTCTCACGCCACCGCACAGCCGTCCGTTCTCTTTGTTGTCTGCTAGCATCGGATGGCGGACGGCACAATCCTTTACCGTCCGTTTCTGAAAACGCGCTCGGCAAAGAAGGCCTTTGCTGGCACCCTTTTGTCCGGACATTTTGCCGTCTACTGGCAGATGGCAAAGAGGTTTGCCGTCCGTGAACCATGCCTTTGCCGTCCACCATGGCGGACGGCAAAGAAGCTGATTCCAGTAGTGTGTCCTATCGGTGGTTGATGAATTGCTATGATTGATTTAATTTGCTTGTGGTTATGTTGTTGTCCTTTGGTGCCCATCATATGAGAGCGCGCGTGAATCACACCATAGGGTTAGTTGTATGTTGATAGGACTACGTATTGGAGGGAAAGAGTGACAAAAGCTTCAACCTAGCATAGAAATTGATGCGTACGAGTTTGAAGGGGGACCAATATATCTTAATGCTATGGTTGGGTTTTACCTTAATGAACGTTAGTAGTTGCAGATGCTTGCTAATAGTTCCAATCATAAGTGCAGAGAATTCCAAGTCAGGGATGACATGCTAGCAGTGGCCTCTCCCAAATAAAACTTGCTATCGGTCTAGTAAAGTAGTCAGTTGCCTAGGGACAATTTTGCCACTCCTACCACCACTTATCCACACTCACTATACTAAATTTATTGCTTCTTTATCTAAACAGCCCCTACTTTTTATTTGCGCGCTCTTTATTATCTTGCAAACCTATCCAAAAACACCTACAAAGTACTTCTACTTTCATACTTGTTCTAGGTAAAGCGAACGTTAAGCGTGCATAGAGTTGTATCGATGGTCGATAGAACATGAGGGAATATTTGTTCTACCTTTAGCTCCTCGTTGGGTTCGACACTCTTACTTATCGAAAGAGGCTACAATTGATCCCCTATACTTGTGGGTTATCAAGACCTTTTTCTGGCGCCGTTGCTGGGGACCCATAGCGTGGGGTGAATATTCTCGTGTGTGCTTGTTTGCTTTATCACTAAGTAATTTTTATTTGTTGTTCTTAGTTTTTTTCTATCTTTTGTTATGGGTAGGAAACGCAAAATAGCAAAAAAAATAGTTGTACCTACTAATCCAATGGTTGAAGAACCACTCAAAATCTATCACACTCCTGAAGCTTATTACTTGGATCATCTTCGATCCCTATGTGCTCGTGCTGAAACCCCAACTAGCTTAGTTGAGGGGAAATCTTTAGATGATCATGCTTGTTATGTGCGACACCGCATATCTGAAAAAGGGAAACGTTTACTGGATCAAATTCATCGTTTGCAATGCTATGCTTGGAATTTATGCGAAATATATGATATTACTTGTTGTTCGGAAGACCCTAAGAAACACTTTCCCTACCAATGTTTGTTTAGTGATAATGGAATCGTATCTTCTTATGCTAAGGGTGTTTATAATTACTGTGATGTTCAACAAATTGAAGAATTTGTTGCTTTTAAGGGTGCTTATGAAATTGCTTCTTTAATTGAAAAGTATGATGCTACTCTTTACAAATCTAAAAATTTTGCCATACTTGACTATTGTTATGATAATTATGATTCTAATGCCTATGTTAAACCATATATCGTGGTCTCCTCCGATATCCAAGAAGCGACTAATATTTTGCAGGAGTCTATGGAAGAAGAAATTGATGAAATTGTGAGCTAATTGGATGAAAGAGATGATGAGGAGAGCGAAGAACAAAAGGAGGAAGAGCGGATTAGCTACCCGTGCCCACCTTCTAATGAGAGTAACTCTTCAACTCATATATTGTTTAATTTCCCTTTGTGCTTACCGAAGGATGAATGCTATGATGACTGTTATGATCCCGTTGATTCTCTTGAAATATCCCTCTTTGATGATGCTTGCTATGCTTGTGGCCAAGATGCCAATATGAATTATGCTCATGGAGATGAACTTGCTATAGTTCCTTATGTTAAACATGAAATTGTTACTATTGCACCCACACATGATAGTCATATTATCTATTTGAATTCTCCCAACTACACTATATCGGAGAAGTTTGCCTTTATTAAGGATTATATTGATGGGTTGCCTTTTACCTTTGCACATGATGATTTTGATAGATATAATATGCATGTGCTTGCTGCTACTACTTGCAATTATTATGAGATAGGAACTATATCTCCACCTCTTTATGTTTCCAACATGATAAAATTACAAGAAACTGTTTATACTATGCATTGGCCTTTACTTTGTGTGCATGAATTGTTATTTTTTGACATGCCGATGCATAGGAAGAGAGTTAGACTTCGTCATTACTTGATATATGTTGCTTTGTGCTCACTACTAAATGCCAAATCATTGCTAATTCAAATTGGCTTTGATATACCTTGGGATCCGGGTGGATCCATTACTTGAGCACTATATGCCTAGCTTAATGGCTTTAAAGAAAGCGCTGCCAGGGAGACAACACGGAAGTTTTAGAGAGTCATTTATTTCTGATGTGTGCTTTTGTATAGTTTAAAAACAAAAAAATAAAGAGGGGAACCCAAAACTTTTCAAAAAGAGAAGTGAAAGTGAGATAGACGAGCATTGTGAAAGTGGGGGACGTCCTTGAACTTTGTTCATGCCCATGGAAACTTTGTGAATCTTAATTACAGAAACATTTCAACAAAAATAATTATCCCCTTGTAAAATTCCATTTTATTATAAAAATAATGTGCCAAGGTTTGCCTTTAGGATGTTTACAATGCTTGTTGGTTTGTACGATGCAGGACAGAAACTTTGGCTGTAGTGCATGATTTTAAATTTTTCACTGGAACGTCAAATGGTTCAGATTCTTTTTGCACTGTATTTCTATACAATTTTTTTATTTTTAATAATTTTTGCAGAATTTTTCAAGTATCATAATTATGGTGAATGTTCAGATTATTACAGACTGTTCTGTTTTAGACATATTCTGTTTTTGATGCATAGTTTGCTTGTTTTGAAGAAACTATCGAATTATATCAGTGGATTAAGCCATGGAAAAGTTATAATACAGTATCTATAATGCAAAAACAAAATATGAATTGGTTTGCAACAGTACTTAGAGTATTGATTTGCTTTATTATACTAACGGATCTTACCGAGTTTTCTGTTGAAGTTTTGTGTGGATGAAGTGTTCGATGATCGAGAAGGTCTCGATATGTGAAGAGGGAAGAGAGGCAAGATCTCAAGCTTGGGGATGCCCTAGTCACCCCATGTAAATATTAAGGAGACTCAAGCATCTAATCTTGGGGATGCCCCAGAAGGCATCCCCTCTTTCTTCAACAAGTATCAGTATGTTTTCGGGTTTGTTTCATTCATGTGATATGTGCAGATCTTGGAGCGTGTTTTGCATTTAGTTTTCATTTTTCTTTTATGCACCATGCTGGTATGAGATAGTCCTTGGTCGATTTATAGAATGCTCTATGCACTTCACTTATATCTTTTGAGTATTGCTTTATAGAATGCTTCATGTGCTTCACTTATATCATTTGAAGTTTGGATTGCATGTTTCTCTTTACATAGGAAACCGCCATTTGTAGAATGCTCTTTTGCTTCACTTATATTTGTTAGAGCGTGGGCATATCTTTTGTAGAAAGAATTAAACTCTCCTGCTTCACTTATATCTATTTAGAGAGATGACAGGAATTGGTCATTCACATGGTTAGCCATAAAATCCTACATAAAACTTGTAGATCACTGAATATGATATGTTTGATTCCTTGCAATAGTTTTGCGATATAAAGATGGTGATATTAGAGTCATGCTAGTGGGTAGTTTTGGATTAGTAGAAATACTTGTGTTGAGGTTTGTGATTCCCGTAGCATGCACGCATGGTGAACCGTTATGTAACAAAGTCGGAGCATGAGGTATTTATTGATTGTCTTCCTTATGAGTGGCGGTCGGGGACGAGCGGTGGTCTTTTCCTACCAATCTATCCTCCTAGGGGCATGCGTAGTAGTACTTTGCTTCGAGGGCTAATAAACTTTTGCAATAAGTATGTGAGTTCTTTATGACTAATGTTGAGTCCATGGATTATACGCACTCTCACCCTTCCATCATTGCTAGCCTCTTCAGTACCATGCATTGCCCTTTATCACCTCGAGAGTTGGTGCAAACTTTGTCGGTGCATCCAAACCCCGTGATATGATACGCTCTATCACAGATAAGCCTCATTATATCTTCCTCAAAACAGCCACCATACCTACCTATCATGGCATTTCCATAGCCATTCCGAGATATATTGCCATGCAACTTCCGTCATCATCATATACATGACTTGAGTATTTATTGTCATGTTGCTTTGCATGATCGTAAGATAGCTAGCATGATGTTTTCATGGCTTGTCCGTTTTTTGATGTCATTGCTATGCTAGATCATTGCACATCCCGGTACACCGCCGGAGGCATTCATATAGAGTCATACTTTGTAATATGGAGTTGTAATTAAATAAAAGTGTGATGATCATCATTATTAGAGCATTGTCCCAGTGAGGAAAGGATTATGGAGATTATGATTCCCCCACAAGTCGGGATGAGACTCTGGACGAAAAAATGAGAAAGGCCAAAAAAGGAGAAGTCCCAAAAAATGAGAGAAAAAGAGAGAAGGGGCAATGTTACTATCCTTTTACCACACTTGTGCTTCAAATTAGCACCATGTTCTTCATATAGAGAGTCTCTTGAGTTATCACTTTCATATACTAGTGGGAATTTTCATTATAGAACTTGGCTTGTATATTCCAATGATGGGCTTGCTCAAATGCCCGAGGTCTTCATGAGCAAGAAAGTTGGATGCACACCCACTTAGTTTCAGTTTGAGCTTTCATACACTTATAGCTCTAGTGCATCCGTTGCATGGCAATCCCTACTCCTCACATTGACATCAATTGATGGGCATCTACATAGCCCGTTGATTAGCCGCGTCGATGTGAGACTTTCTCCCTTTTTGTCTTCTCCACACAACCTCCACCATCATATTCTATTCCACCTATAGTGCTATGTCCATGGCTCACGCTCATGTATTTGTGTGAGGGTTGAAAAAGCTGAAGTGCGTTAAAAACAATAAACCAATTGCTCGGCTTGTCATCGGGGTTGTGCATGATTTGAATATTTTGTGTCGTGAAGATGGAGCATAGCCAGACTATATGATTTTTTTGGGATAACTTTCTTTGGCCTTGTTATTTTGAAAAGACATGATTGCTTTATTTGTAGGCTTGAAGCATTATTGTTTTTATGTCAAATGATGGACTATTGCTTTGAATCACTAGTGTCCTAATATTCATGCCATGATTAGATTACATGATCAAGATTATGCTAGGTAGCATTCCACATCAAAAATTATCTTTTTTATCATTTACCTACTCGAGAACGAGCAGGAATTAAGCTTGGGGATGCTGATACGTCTCCGTCTTATCTATAGTTTTTGATTGTTCCATGCCAATATTCTACGACTTTCATATACTTTTGGCAACTTTTTATACTATTTTTGGGGACTAACATATTGATCCAGTGCCCAGTGCCAGTTCCTGTTTGTTGCATGTTTTTTGTTTCGCAGAAAATCCAAATCAAATGGAGTCCAAACGGGATAAAATGGACGGAGATTATTTTTGGAATATATGTGAAATATGGGAAGAAAATCAATGCGAGATAGTGCCCAAGGGAGCCACGAGGCAGGGGGGCGCCCCTGACCCTCGTGGGCCCCCTGTAAGGCGGTTAATGCTCTTCTTCGGCCGCAAGAAAGCTATTTTTCGGGAAAAAATCGGAGCGAACATTTAAATCCAATCGGAGTTACGGTTCTCCGGATATATAAGAAACGGTGAAAGGGCAGAATCTGAGAACGCAGAAACAGAGAGAGACAGAGAGACAGATCCAATCTCGGAGGGGCTCTCACCCCTCCCATGCCATGGAGACCATGGACTAGAGGGGAAACCCTTCTCCCATCTAGGGAGAAGGTCAAGGAAGAACAAAATGAAAGGGGGCTCTCTCCCCCTCTCTCCCGGTGGCGCTGGAACGCCGCCGGGGCCATCATTGTGTGACGGCGATCTACACCAACACCTCTGTCATCTTCACCAACATCTTCATCACCTTCCCCCATCTATCTACATCGGTCCACTCTCCCGCAACCCGCTGTACCCTCTACTTGAACATGGTGCTTTATGCTTCATATTATTATCCAATGATGTGTTGCCATCCTATGATGTCTAAGTAGATTTTCGTTGTCCGATCAGTGGTTGATGAGTTGCTATGATTGATTTAATTTGCTTGTGGTTATGTTGCTGTCCTTTGGTGCCCATCATATGAGCGCGTGCATGGATCACACCATAGGGTTAGTTGTATGTTGATAGGACTATGTATTGGAGGGCAAGAGTGACAGAAGCTTCAACCTAGCATAGAAATTGATGCATACGTGATTCAAGGGGGACCAATATATCTTAATGCTATGGTTGGGTTTTACCTTAATGAACGTTATTGTTGCAGATGCTTGCTAATAGTTCCAATCATAAGTGCATATAATTCCAAGTCAGGGATGACATGCTAGCAGTGGCCTCTCCCACATAAAACTTGCTATCGGTCTAGTAAAGTAGTCAGTTACCTAGGGACAATTTCGCAACTCCTACCACCACTTATCCACACTCGCTATACTAAATTTATTGCTTCTTTATCTAAACATCCCCTACTTTTTATTTATGCGCTCTTTATTATCTTGCAAACCTATTCAAAAACACCTACAAAGTACTTCTACTTTCATACTTGTTCTAGGTAAAGCAAATGTTAAGCGTGCGTAGAGTTGTATCGGTGGTCGATAGAACTTGAGGGAATATTTGTTCTACCTTTAGCTCCTTGTTGGGTTCGACACTCTTACTTATCGAAAGAGGCTACAATTGACCCCTATACTTGTGGGTTATCAAGAATTTGCTCGCGCTTGCGCAGGCGTGGTGATTCACATCGCCCTTGTATCACACACGAGTCTTTGCACTAGAAAATAACGTTGGAGAGGGTCAAAAGACAGCCACACCAGCATGTGGCCCAAACATATATGAGTGAAAAGGGTGGTCTGTGATGTTCAAAATTCCAATGCACAACTTTGACCATGCGGGCCCATGGTTGGGTGCGTCGTTGAAGATCGATGAGAGGGGCCAGAAGTCAAGAACCACCTGGAAGTGGCCAAATATATGTACGAATATTGGGGATGTTTAAAACTTTAAATACAGAATGCATAACTTTGGTGGCACCTGCCTCGCAAACCCGAAAGCACCCTAACAACCACCTAGCTAGGATATATATAATGGCATAATTTCGTTCCTAGCTAGGATGCTTGGCCCACCACCTCCCACTTCGTGTCAGCGGGGCGGATGCATGTCATGATCGATACTTTGGTCACACATGCATGTCGCCATGACCTACCATAAGACGTATCAATGAATCTATCATTTGGTCGAACAACAGTTGTTGTTGTCTATAAACCGCTAGGGCCAATAGATTGAACCATCACAAAAATCGCACGAGAGGGACCACAAAACCAGCACCTCTTGCATGCGGCCCAAAATGATGTACGTTGGGAAGGGGTGATGTGTGTTTTCAATATAGAATAATATACTATTTAGATGTGGTGCCTACCTCTCGATACCATGAAGGCAAGGTAGTTTAGGACAAGATACGCTGGGTTTGATGTAGGTCGAACCCAACAATCCGAGCATCTGGAAGGGAATCCTGACAATGCATCAGCTCGAGCTTTGGTTGAGCGACATTTGACGGTGACCGGCCCTAACACAAACTAGGAGGAATCCATTCATGGCAAACACATACCCATCATTATTGGTCAAAGGGATGATATATATACACTCGGGGAGCCCACAGATATGTGTGTCATCACAAAAACCGCACAAGGGAGACGTGGTCGATCAGAAGACCCCGTATACACTGCATGCGGCCCGAAAATATGTATGGGTACGATGGTGTATGATGTGTTTAAATCCCAAATGCACAACTTCGATGGTCCACCAACTGAATTACAAACCGAACACCGTACCCGACTCCAAGCCTGGTTCAATACATACAATGTCAGTTTCCCAACTTCGAGGCGGCGGCGGGGGGAGGGTGGTCATCCCACGCATGCACTCAAACTTTATTTTGTCTAGCATGGGAGACACACACACACACACACACACACACACACACATATATATATATATATACATCTATACACCTATATAGTGTGTGAATAACTTTGAAAGTTGGTCATTGGATGAAGCCAATCTTACGGTACAAAGATGGCAAATCCGAGCACTACTGGCCATTGGATATCATCTACATTCCACCAAATTCTGCCACATGTACAACTAGAAGACTCCATGGTTGAACTTAAGCATAATGCACAAACCTCAAAACACAAGCACTTCTCCTTTATTCACTAATCTTCCATATCTTAATTGCCCATTTTTTGTGAATGAATTGTAACTTTTTGTTTTTACCTTTACAATGCACAATTTCATGAATCTTAAAATAGATTTTTTATATAAAACTAATTGATTTTGGATGAGATGAACTGCATGTGTTGTTTTGAATGAAAACCTAGTAGAGAAGGAAGCGTGAGCTACACGACGCATGCGCACAGTGCTTACCCATGTACTGCATGTGCTGTCGAAAGGGCTCAGGGTTGCCGTTCGATCTGGGAGAATCCAATGGTGCACACGTACGATCCGTGGGGTTTGGGTTCTGGCCAGTCAGAACACACGACTCAGATCTCACGCGTAGCGGGGGAGAATATCATATGGTCGGTGGAAACTGGTGAAAACCATGAGAAAAGGATGTTTTATGAAATTTAAAAAAAATGAAAAAAAGCAAGATGTTAAGAGGATGATGTTTTATTGCCACACAAAATTTCAAGTTGAAACACATTACGAGATGCGAGCTATGAAAAAGACAAAATCAGCATTGAATAGTGCTGAATAGTAATGTCACTATTCAGGGCTGAATTTGTCTTTTTCATAGATCACATCTCGTAATGTTTTTCAACTTCAAATTTTGTGTCGCAATAAAACATCACCTTCTTAACATCCCACATTTTTCCAGATTTTTATGAAACTTTAAAATATGGTTTCCACGAAGTTTTCATTGAATATCGGCTTTCGTGAGTGAACCGTGTGCTATTTGAAAACATTTCGTGAGAAGAATCTCGGTTTTTAAATCCCCGTAAATCCAAAACTAAGCCGAAAATCATGAAACGTGGCATGGTGTTACGACATGGCGCTTATATGTCGAGGAATTTTTTGTCCATTGTGGCACAAGTTTTATTACAAGCCTCTTACAAACTGGAGCTTCTCTCAAAGAACCCTCGTGGTTCTGATAGGGAAACGTGTCCCCCTTGTCGGCGAAACGTAATCACTGCCTCTTTTCTCCTTGTATTTTATTCTACAGGCAACATGGAACGATAGGATATCTGTGCTGAAATTTAAACTTATTTTGGGTTCGTTTGGCCTTTTTATACACTAATTGAGTTTCCTAGGCATTTAATATCCGTAATTCAAATCTGAACTACAAATACATGTTGCAGTTCACCAAACTGGCTAGAAAAATTATACATGTGTCCTTGGGTGCATGTTTAGGTCTCATGCCAGGAATGGGAACGAATTACAACCGTACCGGTGTCATGGCTCGTCCTCAAACATTTTGAATCTCGGTTTTGAAGTCCCCATAAATCCTAAACTCAGCAGAAAGTCATCAAAGGTGGCATGGTGTCACGTCATGACACATATATGTCGTGGTAAAAACATTGCCAATTTGGTCCAAGATTTATTACAAACCTCTTACAAACCGGAGCCTCTCACAAGAATCCCGTGGTTTTGATAGGGAAACGTGTCCCCTTGTGGACCAAACGATAATCACTCCCTCTTCTAGACTCGTATTTTCTTCTATACGCGACATGGAACAACTAGAGATTCGCGTTGAACTTTGAAATTATTCAGGGTTCATTTGACCTTTTTTATTCACTAATTGAGTTTTCTAGGCATTTAATGTCCATAATTAAAATCGGAACTACAAATACATGTTCCACTGCACCAAAATGGCTAGAAAAAACTTACATGTTTCCTTGGGGTGCATGTTTAGGTCCCATGGAACGAATGGGAACGAATTCAACCGTCTCGCCGTCCTGGCTTGGCCACAAACATTGCGAATCTCGGTTTTTAAATCTATGTAAATCCAAAACTCACCGGGAAATCATGAAACTTGGCATGGTGTCACTACATGGTACATATAATTGTTCGATTTGGGCGAATCTATATTACAAGCCTTTTACAAAACCGGAGCCTATTGCAACCCTCATGGTTTCAGTAGGGAAACATGCCCTTCTTATGGGCGAAATGATAATCGCTGCCTCTTCTCACCTTGAACTTTGTTTTCTACAGGCAACATAGAATAACAGGAGTGTCGGGCTAAAATTTGAAACTGTTCAGGGTTCGTTTGGCCATTGTGTGTGTGTATATATATATTATAATTGCTAAGTTTTCTATGCATTTAATGTAGTCCATAATTCAAATTTGAACTACAACCACATGCTCCAGTGAAGCAAAATGGGTGGGAAATCATACATGTGTCATTGGGTGCATGTTTAGGTCTCATTTAAGGAATGGGAATGAATTACAAACTTGTCATCATCCTAAAACATTGAGAATCTCGGTTTTTAAATCCTAGTAAATCAAAAAGTCACCCAAAAAACATGAAACTTGGCATGGTTTCATGACATGGCACATATATGTCGTGGTAAAAAAATCGTCTAGTTTGAGAAGAGGCGCACACATTAGTAGCCAACAAAGTCCTTTTTGAAACAAAAAACTGACATGTTAATATTGCAAAAAGTTGTATTATATTAACCGTGTCAAAATTTAACCATACTCGGTGGCGTGCGTGCAACTATTTGATTAGACGAGACAAGAGCAAGAAGTCCGCCGTGCAGGCTTGATGGGACGTGTGCGAGCACTCCGCCGCGCAGGCTCGACGGGACGCGTACATCCTGTCCACCTCGCAGGCTCGACGGGACACGTGTGAGCAGCAAGGCTGCCCATGCTCACCGGGAGCGAGCTCTTTGACCTCCATGCACTAGCCGCCGCCCGCCTCGCTCACAACTTCTCCATTAATGGGTTAATTAAAGCACCTGGACGGAGGGTGTTTGCTTGTGATCCCATGGCAGCATTTGCTTTGTTCGTGTTTTCAACTCGTATTCCGCCCTAATTTAAATCGCCACATAGGGCAACGGATAATACGACCACAAATAAAATGGCAATGGATAATACGATGAAAAATTTACAATAGCATGGATAATAATTGTCTTACATATTCCGGATAATTTAAAATGCCACATGCGGCAAAGCCCGGAAGACACGGGAGCAAGAGAAGAAGGAAATTGCAGACAACGATCTGGGTCGCTACTATCTCTACTCGTCGATGGATCGCCGGGCGGCGAAATCCTCCAGCTCCTTCTTCAATTCCTCACAACTTTGCTTGAAAGCAGCAACGGATTCGTCCACATCCTGCTCGCGCTCGATCCGGAGCTTCCTCAAGCCACCCATCAGTTCCACGACGACCGCTTTCAGCATCATCTCCGAGGCACTGCTCTGCTCATGCAGCATCTTCCAGCCGGCGGCCTCCTCCTCCTTCTCAGCGACCAACTTAAGGAGCTTTGCATTGTCACCCATGAGTTGCTTGACAAGGTCGGTCGCCTTGTCAACCAAGGCAGCATTGATCTTGAGCAGCTTCATCAAGCCATCGACCAGCTCCTCCTGTGTAGTGACGCCAGCGAGAATGTCATCGTCGCCGGTGAAGGACTTTAGGAATGCCGGCTCGTTGCGATGGACGATGCCGCGAATGCGCTTGTGAGAGCCCTCGCGTGCCCGTGAGAGCTCGTTCAAGGGCTCCGTGGTGTACAGGGACATCTCTGTTGCGGCTGCGGCTTCACGGCGGGACCTCTCTAGTGCTTACGCAGCCTTGGTCTTTGTTGCCTGGTCATATGTCCACCCTAAACTCCTCCTAACGATCATCGCGGAATGACTTGACAGGAAAAACAAGTTTTGTGGGTGATGAGGAGAGGAACTGTGAAGTAATTTTCGAGTGGGTAGTTTTTATACCCCGGTGCTAATTAAGTGTGAACACATATTTGTTTGATTGGTGTGAACAGATTTGCAATTACTTATTGCGTTGTAATCAGCAATGTGACGAGAAACAAGGTCAAAATTTATTGATGGCAGAAGGTTGAGTACGTGGCTGCTCGCCGTTGAGGCGGCCATGGCGCACTCTGCTCTAGCATCCCTGCGCGCGCTCTGCTCGCAGTTGAGGCAAAGTTACAATGGCAACAGTTAATAATTCTTAATAATTGTCTTACATATTTAGGATAATTTAAAATGCCAAATGCGGCAAGGCCGAGAACACTCACGACCTACATATGCATACAATTATAATAAAATATAAGCTAAAAGGCTGAGTTGGCGGCCTTCCGACGATGGTCTTCTCGGACTCCATGATCAGCATAGCACCCTTGCGGTCGTTCACTCCAAGTCTTCCGACCCGCCTCTGCCTACGGAGCTACTAGCGCTGGGTGGCTCTTGGGGCTGCTGGGCCTCTTCCAAAAGAGCTTGACAGCGTGCAATCACGCGCATGACAACTCCGCGGAACCGCTCCATTTCCATGTCTCTAGCCTGGTAGCAAATTCCATTGATCACCTGCATCCTCAAGATATCACGTTGGCTTTGTTCTACTTCGGTGTGGACGCCAACTCCGCCAAGGATGTGCTCGAGCCTGGCCACCACATCATCGAGATCGAGTTTGACGCGGCCACCGCGGGCAACGATGAAGCCGCATGCTGCCTTTGTCTTGACTGAATCACAGAGGTCCTCTGCCCATTCCTTGCGGGGCATCAGTCTCTCGATGAGCACTGGTGACGGCGGCTCTTCGGGTGGTTCGTCGATCATGCCGCCGAGCAGCTCTGGATCTTTTTCATGGTGGATGACAAACTGCTCATCACACCTCCTCTACAATATGTTGATTGTTCTCCCAAGGGCTGTGGCGCTGATATCGGTGCCGATGGGCCATGGTGCCTGCACCGGCCGATGAAGCTCTTGCTCCCCAACCTGCTCCAGCTCATTCTCCTCGGCGAAGATGTAACGCAGGTAGGCGTCGACGTTGAAGCTTTGGTCGTTGCCTGGCATGCTTGGAATAACTAATGGTAGATGGGTGAGGACTAGATCTTCAAAGAGTGTCGCGGCGATGTGTTGCCGCCTGGGTTATATGCAGCAAGCCGTTAGCTGGTGGCGGGAAACCGGTGAGGGAATAGGCATGGAATTTACAATTCACCCATGTGGAGTGCGGGAAGCATTCGCTGGAGCGCGGGAAGACTAAGTGGAGCACACACACCCCGAATACTGTATCCGGTGCCACGTGTTATTTATCACACAAGTGTTAACATAAGGAAACATATGTGTATCTTACTAATCATCGCACAGGAGTACTCACAGATGCATCGTGTGCGATACTCCTAGCCACCGCAAGCAACTAGTATGCATTTTTCAAAGTTTTTTGTACACACAGAATCACACACGAACTAACTGTATTAACCGTCTGTGTTGTAATTTCTCATTGCAAACAGTTCGTCCGAGTCGGTTGTTTGCCACGTATTACACACACCTTGTTAAGTTGAATCATTTATATTGCGTTTGCTAATCGAAAATAGTTTGTCCGAGTGAACCGTATGTCCTATATCACACACACCTTGATCTGGCTAACCGTTTATGTTGCACTCCCTAATAGCGAACGGTTCATCGGAGTGAATTGTATGTCGTATATCGCACACACATTGATATGGCTTCCCATTTCTGTTGTTCTGCCTCATCGCAAACAGTTCGAACAGGTTAACCGTGTGCCCGGAACCGCACACGCAACTAAAATATGAACCATGTTTGATGGCTCCTTCATCGCAAACGTTTTGCACCTTTTTTGACGGTTCTTTTACATCCTTGTTTGTGATTAATGCATCGCACACAGTTTCGTCAAAGGGTCTCTGATCGTAGTGTCGCGTTAGCAGCATCCTAAAGTAGTGCCACCCTTACAATCAGAGGCAAAGTTCCATCACAAACTCATGTACTTCCTCTATATTGGAAAATGTTCACTCTATATTGGAAAATGTTCACTGTATTTGTGAAAACGATAAAAAAATAAGAAATGCAAAAGATCTGAAAGAAGAAAATGTAAAATAAAGAAAACTAAAGACTAAAACCAAAAATCACATAAAAAGAAAAACGAAAATGAAAAACATGTGAACATGTCAAATGGGCAGGCTAATCTTGCATCTCCCTTCAGCAAAGGCAAGCCTATATAACGCACACGAATGCATATAGGGTTTTTTTGTCGTCAATAGGTTCTCCCCTTTTGTCTTGGGCCATACTCCTCCGATGTGAGGGAGGCTGACAAAACGAGGGGCTATGGTCCGCGGCTACTCAAGACTTGGGCCTTGGCATGTATCCCTTCGTTGAGGCAAAGATAACAAGCTGCCACATTTTGGAAACACAACTAGATTGAATAGTGGTGAGGCCATCTCGTACCTCCATACAATAAAAGATCATTGGCCTAGGGTTCTTTAGCACGTCGCGCTGGCTACTTTCGACGCGCCTGCCAACGTCACAACCACGGGCGTGGTCGCGCTTGTCATCCAAGGATGGTGTTGCCTTGGGTTGTCCTCTAGTTGTGCCTATAAAATATGGGGCCCGAGAGTTGGGTGCATTGGGCCTCCATTCCTAGTGGGCGTGCTTAGTCGAGAATCCCCCTCGGTTGCGGGTGCAGCATCTAACTTGCAATGACACCCTAGGTGGCGGCGAGCGTTGCGGTACAAGCAACTCAGGAAAAGAAAAAAAATGAAAAAAAGAAAAGGACTAACCAGGGAGAATTCTAGAGCGCACGTGAAAGGAACATGAGTGAGCATGAATAGTAAAGCAACGCGAGCAGAGTTGGGCCAGCCCAACTGTCGGCGCACAACTCACATGCATATGTGTTTACTCGCTTTCTATCGTCTAGGTGGGGCTCCTATTAGGCGCCTTCAGCGCCCACAAATTGAGTTGGCGCTCACGGACGCCCCTAGTGGGCCGTGGGCCAACAGAGTTCCTTCGCTTGCTGGCTACTCGTTTCGCTAACTCGATCGCTCGGTAAGCAGACAAGTTTTTTTGTTCTATTTTTTCTATTGTTAATCCTGTAGGAAAAATCGCCCCGTTATTCTAATTCATATGAAATAAAATTGTGAAAACAAAAAAGGTTTACAAATTTACCAAAAAAAGTTCATCCATTTAAAAAATTCATCTAATTTAGAAAAGCTCACAAAATTGAGAAAAGTTCATCAATTTATTTTTCAACAAAAGTTTATAAATTTTGAAAAAAAATCATCCATTCTTAAAAAATTTCATCGACATTCAAAATTAGTTCATCAACAAAAGTTCATCGACATTCAAAAGTTCATTAATTTTCAAAATAAGTTCATCGCTTTGGAAAAAGTTCTTTAATTTAAAAACTCATCATTTTGAAAAAAAAATCATCAATTTTGAAAATAATTTCATTGATTTTCAAAAAAGATCACCGATTTTCAAAATAAGTTCATCGATTTTGAAAAAAGTTCATCCGTTTCAAAAAAGTTAACGGATTCGAAAAAATAATTTGCGAATCTAAATAAATAAATAAAAAGAAAAAAGAAAAAATAAAAAGAGAGAAAATAAAAAATAAAAGAAAAGTGAAAACTAAGAATAAAAAGGGGAGAATGATGGCAGATGGAACTACGTCGGTATTTCCGTGGAGGGGGAGGGATGATGTAGCACAGCGACGGTAGAGTATTTCCCTCAGTTATGAAACCAAGGTATCGAACCAGTAGGAGAACCAAGCAACACAAGGTAAACAGCCCCTCCACACAAATAACAACACATCGCAACCCGACGTGTTAATGGGGTTGTCAATCTCTTTTGGGTAACGGTGCCAGAAATTGGTGTGTGATGGTAAAAAGGTTGTAATAGATTGGATAAATAGATCACAAATAAAATAAAGTGCAGCAAAGTATTTTTATATTTTTCGTTTAATAGATCTGAAAATTAAAGTAAGGAAATAGTAGATCGCAAAGGCAAATATATGAGAAATAAGACACGGGGGCTGTAGGTTTCACTAGTGGCTGCTCTCGAGAAAACTAGCAAATAGTGGGTGAACAAATTACTGTTGGGCAATTGATAGAACTTCAAATAATTATGACGATATCCACGCAATCACCATTACATAGGCATCAGGTCCAAGATTAGTAGACCGACTCCTGCCTGCATCTACTACTATTACTCCACACATCGACCGCTATCCAGCATGCATCTAGTGTATTAATTTCATGGAAAAACGAAGTAATGCAATAAGAATGATGACATGATGTAGACAAGATCCATTTATCTATATGGCGGTAGATATAGATCTCGTCTTTTATCCTTAGTGGCAACGATACATACGTGTCGGTTCCCTTTCTGTCACTGGGATCAAGCACAGTAAGATCGAACCCACTACTGGGCACCTCTTGCCATTGCAAGATAAATAGATCGAGTTAGCCAAACAAAACCCAAATATCGGAGAAGAAATACGAGGCTATAAGAGATCATGCATAAAAGAGATCAAAGAAACTCAAATACTTTCATGGATATAAAAACATAGATCTGATCATAAACTCGAAGTTCATCGATCCCAACAAACACACCACGAAAGAGTTACATCATATGGATCTCCAAGAGACCATTGTATTAAGAATCAAGAGAGAGATAGAGAGATGAAGCCATCTGGCTACTAACAACAGACCCAAAGGTGTACAAAGAACTACTCACGCATCATCATAGAGGCGCCAATAGAAGTGGTGAACCCCTCCGTGATGGTGTTTAGATTGGATCTGGTGTTTCTGGAATATGCGGTGGTTGGATGAATATTTCGTCGACTCCCCTAGGGTTTTGGAAATATTTGGGTATTTATATAGCAAAGAGGCGGTCCCGGGGGCACCCGAGGTGTGCAAAACCCACCGGGGCACTAGGGCCTCCTGGCGCGCCCTGGTGGGTTGTGCCCCCCTCGGGGCACCCCCCCCCAGGTGCAACCAGGGCCCATCTGCTTCCTTTTGGCCCATAAAAAATCATTGTATAGTTTCGTGCCATTTGGACCCTTTTGATATTGATTTCCTATGATGTAAAAAAGATGGGAAAAAACAGGAACTGGCACTAGGTAATATGTTAATAGGTTAGTACCAAAAAAGATATAAAATGACTATAAAATGATTATAAAACATCCAAGATTGATAATAAAACAACATGGAACAATCAAAAGTTATAGATACGTTGGAGACGTATCAGCATCCCCAAGCTTAACTCCTACTCGTCCTCGAGTAGGTAAGTGATAAAAACAGAATTTTTGATGTGGAGTCTTGTTCATCAAGTCATATCATATTCTTTTCTTTATAGCATGGACATTTGGACTTTTATGTGATTCAAAGCAATAGTCTAGTTTTGACGTAATAATTTAGATACTCAAGCATATCAACAAGCAACCATGTCTTTCAAAATATCAATGCTAAAATGAGTTATCCCTAGCCCATCATGCTCAAACATTGTTCCATTCATGAAACACACTTGAATATTAACTACACCCAATACTTGATCATGATCATATTGCCTCCTAGTTGGTGCTCTTTATAAGAGAAGATGGAGACTCAAATTTCAAAATAAAAATTGCATAAAGTAAAGGAAGTCCCGTCGCAGAGGGAAGTAGGGATTTGTAGGGATGCCAGATCTCAAAGCGAAAAATTTGAGATAAAAACATTTTGGGAGGTGTATACATCCAACCAACAAAAACGACTTAGAGTTTCGAACACATTCCATGCTAGATATGCCATAGGCGGTTCCCAAACAGAGAATAAAGTTTATTCATTTTTCCACCATAACTTTCACTTTCCATGGCTAACTGTATCCATGGGTGCCCTCCATACGAACACTTTCCAAGGAATTTATTATTTGACAACATAAAGTAAATTAATTTCTATTTGCATTTCGGGACTGGGCATCCCTAATACATTTGCCTTACTCTCGTGCAATGACAAGTGAATAAACACTCATCTTCAGAATAACACATCTAGCATGGAAAATATTAGCCATCCCTCACCGCTCTGCGAGCGAAATAAACACACAAAAGAGAAGTTTGTTTTGAAAATTAGAGATGGCACATGCAAATTTTCTTAGAACAGCAAAATAATACAACATATAGGTAGATATACTGGACTCATGTGGAAAAACTTATTTAAAGGATTTTGGATGCACAAGTAGAGGTCATACTTAGTGCAAAATGAAGGCTAGCAAAAGATTGGGAAGCGACCAACCAAGAAACGAATAATCTCATAAGCAAGCATTAAGCATAGTGAACACCGAATAATGCACCACAAGTAGGATATGATTTTCATTGCATGACTATTGACTTTTGTACTTTCATAGGGAATCACGAACCTTAACTCCAATATTCTTACTAGAAAACAATTACTCATCAACATAACCAACATATCACATCATCATATCTCAAAACTATTACTAAGAATCAAGTTTATTTTGTCCAATGATCTTCAAGACATTTTCTTTTGCTTTATCCTTCTTGGATATCTATCACTTTGGGACTAATTTTCATGTGTTGATTTTCATAAGCTCAAACTAATATAAGTGAAGATCATGAGCATAACAAATTTTCCTTCTCTCAAAATAATTTAAGTGAAGCATGAGAGAATTTCTTCAAAATTTTATTAACTCTCAAACAAATCTAAGTGAAGCAAGAGAGAAATTCTAACAAGTCATGACATAATTTTGGCTCTCTCAAATAGGTGTGTCCAGCAAGGATTGATAACTTAAAACACAAAATAAAACAAGCAAAGACACATATCATACAAGACGCTCCAAGCAAAACACATATCATGTGACGAATAAAAGTATAGTCTTGAGTAAAATATCGATAGTTGTTGGAAGAAAGAGGGGATGCCACTCGGGGGCATCCCCAAGCTTAGTTGGTTGCTCATTCTTGGATAATAGCTTGGTATGTCGGGGCATCCCCAAGCATAGGCTCTTATATCCTTCCTTAATTCATCGGAAGATAACCCAAAACTTGAAAACATCAATCACACGAAACTCAACAAAGTCTTCGTGAGATCCATTAGTATAAGAATAATAAACCACTACTATAAGTGTTGTATCAAACCAATTCATATTTTGTTTTTGTATTATATCTGCTGTATTCCAACTTTTATATGGTAAAAAGTCATCAAAGAAAACCATAGAGCCATCAAAATAAGCACACAACACAAAGAAACAGAATCTGTCAAAACAGAACAATCTATAGCAATCTGATTATTTCGAATACTTCTGTAACTCAAAAAACAAACAACTATTCCCCAAGAAGATCCTAAAGGCTTTACTTGGCACAAACACTGATTAAAACATAAAAAACACAATCATAACAGTAGCATAATTATGTAAACACACAAGAACAGAAGGCAAAAAGCAAAAATAAATTTCTTCATTAGGGTACCTCCCAACAAGCGCTATAGTTTTACACCCTTAGCTAGACATAAAGCAAGGATCTAAACTCTGTCTTCCGAAGTTTTGGAAACTTTTGTAAGGGTTTTCTCAAACCCGGGAGGCTCTTTACACTTCCCCAAATTCTCTGGAAAAGAAACCATCTTAAGATCCAAAATATGCAATCACTTGTTGCAAAGAGTAATCAGAGTGTTCATGCGATTGATACTACCATTGAGGTGTTTGAGGGGTTCATTATATTTCTGTATTTCAACCATATGTTTATGCAAATCACCATGTTTGTCCAGCATTTGGGCTCCCTCGGGGGTAAAATGAAACCCCTTCTTTTGAGGTGGAATTCCCAAGATTCCCTCTAAGAGTTCATAGGCAGCATTGGCATCAAGTTCAATGAAATTTCCTTTAGCGACAAAATCAAGAAGTTGTCTATGATGCAAAGCCAATCCTATGTAAAAATTACGAAGCAAAACCTTGGCGTCCCCCTTTATGTTGGAAATATGATATGATTTCGTAAGCCTATACCAGGCATCTTTCAAATTTTCTCCTTATCTTTGCTTGAAGTACAAGACTTCAAAATCAGGTCACAAAGGAGGAGTGGGACGCTAGCCATCAAGACTAGAAAGCAAGAGAATGACGAACGGAAAAAGAGATGCGAATAAAACGGCAAATTTTTGTGAAGTGGGAGAGAGGAAAACGAGAGGCAAATGGCAAATAATGTAAATTGCACCGAGATGAGATTTGTGATTAGGAACCTGGTATATGTTGACGATCCTCCCTGGCAACGGCGCCAGAAATTCTCCTTGATGGCAGCTAGAACTACGTCGGTATTTTCCTGGAGAGGGAGGTATGATGTAGCATAGCGATGATAGAGTATTTACCTCAGTTATGAAACCAAGGTATCGAACCAGTAGGAGAACCAAGCAACACAACGTAAACAACCCCTCCACACAAATAACAACACCTCGCAACCCGACGTGCTAAAGGGGTTGTCAATACCTTTCGGGTAATGGCGCCAGAAATTGGTGTGTGGCGGTAAAAAGGTTGTAAAAGATTGGATAAATAGATCGCAAATAAAATAAAGTGCAGCAAAGTATTTTTGTATTTTTGGTTTAATAGATCTGATAATAAAAGCAAGGAAATAGTAGATCTCAAAGGCAAATATATGAGAAATAATACCCGGGGGCCGTAGGTTTCACTAGTGGCTTCTCTTGAGAAAAATAGCAAACGGTGGGTGAACAAATTACTGTTGGGCAATTGATAGAACTTCAAATAATTATGACGATATCCAAGCAATGATCATTACATAGGCATCATGTCCAAGATTAGTAGACCGACTCCTGCATGCATCTACTACTATTACTCCACACATCGACCGCTATCCAGCATGCATCTAGTGTATTAAGTTCATGGAAAAACGGAGTAATGCAATAAGAACGATGACATGATGTAGACAAGATCTGTTTATCTATACGGCGGTAGATATAGATCTCGTCTTTTTATCCTTAGTGGCAACGATACATACGTGTCAGTTCCCTTTCTGTCACTGGGATCAAGCATCGTAAGATTGAACCCACTATCGGGCACCTCTTCCAATTGCAAGATAAATAGATCGAGTTGGCCAAACAAAACCCAGATATCGAAGAAGAAATACGAGGCTATAAGAGATCATGCATAAAAGAGATCCAAGAAACTCAAATACTTTCATGGATATAAAAACATAGATCTCATCATAAACTCGAAGTTCAACAGTCCCAGCAAACACACCGCAAAAGAGGTACATCATATGGATCTCCAAGAGACCATTGTATTGAGAATCAAGAGATTAAGAGAGATAGAGAGAGATGAAGCCATCTAGCTACTAACTACGGACTCGAAGGTCTACAAAGAACTGCTCACGCATCATCCGAGAGGCACCAATGGAAGTGGTGAACCCCTCTGTGATGGTGTTTCGATTGGATCTGGTGTTTCTGGACTCTGCGGCGGCTGGATGAATATTTCGTCGACTCCCCTAGGGTTTTGGGAATATTTGGGTATTTATAGAGCAAAGAGGCGGTCCAGGGGCACCCGAGGTGGGCATAACCCACCGGGGCGCGCCAGAGCCTCCTGGCGCGCCCTGGTCGGTTGTGCCCCCCTCGGGGCACCCCCAGGTGCATCCAGGGCCCATCTGCTTCCGTTTGTCCCATAAAAAATCATCGTAAAGTTTCGTGCCATTTTGACTCCGTTTGATATGAATTTCATGTGATGTAAAAACATGGAAAAAATAGGAACTCGCAGTGGGCACTATGTCAATAGGTTAGTACCAAAAAATGATATAAAATGACTATAAAATGATTATAAAACATCCAAGATTGATAATAAAATAGCATGGAACAATCAAAAATTATAGATACATTGGATACGTATCAGAGAAGGAGCATAGGTGAATACAACAGATGTGTGGCCCAGGTGCTAATTAGCTTTTTCTAGGCCAGTGAGGTCGCACGATCGAATCACCTCTTGCATGCAATTTTTCTGCAGTTCTTATCAGAAAAAATCTAAACAGGCCGACCCAACGTGGAGGGTGGGTGTGCATCGATTTGCAGAGAATGAGAGTAAGTGAATAGAACAGATGTGTGATCAAGTTGGTAATAAGCTTCTTCTAGGCCAAGGAGGTCGCGGGATTGAATCACCTCGTGCATGCAATTTTTATGCAGTTCTTATCAGAAAAAAACTAAACGGGCCAGCTGCAGGGTGGGTGTGCGCCGATTTGCGGAAAGTGAAGAATTGGGCGAATAAGGCGTCTGATAGGAAAAACCTGTCTAGATCGCGAGCACTATATCTCGCGTTAAGCGCGCGTTGAGATCTACAGTAATGGGAAGGCCCATTAGCGCGGTAAAAAGAAATAGTGGAGAGGAAACATGGGGCACTTGGGTTCAATCCCAAGATAACTTTGTAACTTGGTTGCACTGCTACCACAACGTCATCGCTCAAATCACGTTGTTAACACAAGACGCGAACTACTTGAAGTAGAAAACCAGGATAACCACTAGCTTTTAAGGGTTTTTGTTTTTTCTGATTTTCACCAGTTTTTCTTCGTTTATTTCTCCATTTTACTAGTTTTTCATTTATTTCTTTTTTTCATTGGTTCATTCTCAGTTTTCAATGGTTCTTTACTTTTCTTTCATTTTTGTCCAATTTTTCTTCGGTATTTGTTGTTTATTTCTTGTTTCCATCTGCTTTTCTTTTGTTTTCCCTCAGGTTCTCATTATTTTTCTATATACAATTTTCTAGTAATTTTTAAACATATTTTTGAATACATGGTCAAAAAATTGGTTTTCTTTGTTTATTTTTGTATCCATTCTACATTTTTGTATATGTCAAAAAAATTCCAGTACATGTTTAATATTTTTTAATAAAAAATCAACATTTTTTAGTATATGGTCAACATTTTATCTATGCACATCTAAGAAAAACTAAATCCTTGTTTAACATTTTTCACATACAACATTAACACTTTTTAATACATGGTCAACATTTTTTTAAATGCTTGGTTAACTGTTTTCAAATAAAAAGATTAACATTTTTTACTACAGGGCCAACTTTTTCTATACACATTTAATATTTTCGAAACGCTTGATTAACATTGTTCAAAAAAATGTCCAAAAAAGTTTAAATGCTTGATTAACATTTTTGTATACATTATCAAAATATTAACATTTTTCTAACATTTGTCAAATGCTTGATCAACAAATTACAAATACTTTTTGAATAATTATTTCAAATGCATGATTAACATTTTTATATAAATGATCAAAAAATATGATTTTTCAATTCATGGTCATCATTTTTTCTAAACATATTTAATATGTTTGAAATGCTTGATCGCCATTTCTCGAACACTAATTCAACAGTTTTTTCAAATGCTTGATTAACATTTTATGAACATTATTAAAAATATTTATAAATTTTTTCATGGTCAACATTTTTATTTACAAATTTACATCTTTTCAATTCCTTGATCAGAATTTTCCAAATACTTCTTCAACAAAAACCTCAAATGCTTGATTAAAGTTTTTTAAATACATGATCAAATTTTTATGCATATTTTTTTACATTTTTAAAATATGTCATAAAAACATTCTATACACATTAACATTTTTCAAATGCATTGTAAAAATATTCGAATGTTTTCCATAGAGTGTCTTGTAATATATAAGTTTAAAATATTTTGAAATATTTTCAAAAATAATAATCAACCACTTTTTTAATATATATGTTTAGAATATTTTAAAGCAAAAGGTGAACCAGAAAACAGAAAAAGTTGGTTGTGGCCTCTCACGCTCCTGGGCCGACCATCTCGGTCTGGCCTTCAACAAGGGTTGCTAGCCTCTTGCTGAAGGCGAGATATAGTGGCGGGGAGCCTTCATTGAAGGTTTGCGCAAGTAGCCTAGACCAGTCTTCCCGTGAAACGGTTTTTTCTGGTTTTGTTGTCCATGCGTGAGCCTAGGAGCTATATATTTTTAAAACCTGTAAAAATAGAAAAATATATTTTAGAAAAGAAACTCAGTATGTCTTATAAATTCGATGTATATTAAAATATGTTCAGTCTATGTTATAACAATGTTCATCGTGTAATTGAAACGAATATCACAATATATTAAAATAAATTCAATGTATATAATAACAAACATCATATGTTAAGAAAATGTTCATTGTATTTGAAATAAATGCGTACCGTATAAACAAAATGTTCTCAGTATACTCTAAAAACTATTTAAAAATATTAAATATTCCCTCCGTTCCTAAATATAGGATGTATAGTTTTTGGTACGGAAATTAAAGAACGCACGTGGAGAGAAAAAATCACATGTTTTGGATGAGATTACACCTGACTAATTGACATGAAAAAATAGAGGAGTATCACAGAAAAACGGAAACTCGAAAACAAAACAAAAAGCCGAAACCAAAAACCACACACAACAAAAAAAGAAAAAAGAAAGACGCGGGCCCTTCAAATGGTCCTGCCCGTCTAGCCTCGCGCTTCAGCGAGGGCCCGTCTGTATGACGCAAGCAGGTGTTATATAGGGCTTTTAGTTGCCAAATAGGTGCTTCCCTTTTGCAATAGCCCATACTCGAGAGTCCTCCTAGTTAACGACATTCGTGGGAGATTCCCTTGTTTTTCCTTCTTTTTCCGTTCTTTTTTTTGTAACACGAAGAAATGTTTGATTTCACGAATTTGAAAAATGATTTTAGATTTAAAAATAGATGATTCTTTTTAGAATTTCAAAAAATGTTCATCGACTCAAAAAATGGTTGTTGATTCAAAAAATGTTCATTAATTCAAAATATGATTGCAAATTTAAAAACAATTATCAAAATTTAGAAAACGTCGTCGTAAAAAAATTGTTCGCCGATTCAAAATTGTTCACAATTCAAATATGTTCAAGAAAAAATCTCCAAATTTCCAAAAATATTCACGGATATAAAAAGTCCCCAAATCCCGTATTTCAACAATTTTCTCATATTTAAAGATATAACAAATTTGAAAAACATCCGTAACTTTGAAAAATTGCTCGTGATTTTTAAAACAATTCACGAATTTAAAAAAATGTTCAAGATTTTAATAAAGTTCAAGAATTTGAGAAAATGTTGTGGATTAGGGAAAAGTTCATGAATTGCGGAAAGGTCCACGAGTTTGAAGAAAAGTTCATAGATTTTAGAAAATGAAAAAGGAAAAGGAAATAGAAAATAAAATGATAAAAGGTAAAACAAAAAAACTAGAAAAAAGGGAAAATTGTTTCAGGAGGAAAGGTTCTATAACCTTCCCCAAAATGATGTGAGAAAAAACAAAGCGAGGCATACTAGGTCGGCCTCATAGCGTGTGAGCACTCGCAAGCACCTAGATTTGGTTACTATCTACCCCGGATTCCTATTTAGCCCGATCGTAACAAACTGTCCTATTTAGCACTCTAGTAGTAGTCTCGTACTTCTCTGTGTTTTTTTCTAGTCAGTTCTTTTCTCTTGTCTAGTTTTAGGCCAGTTTTTGTCATTTTTTCTTTTCTTTTCTATTTTAATTTTCATGAATTTTTTCATTTTCAAATTTGTGAACTTTTCTCAAATTCAGGGAGAAAAAATCTTAAATTCATGAACTTTTCAAAAAAAAATATTCATTTACACGAAATCAAAGAGCTCAAAGGAAAACAACAAAAAGAAATTGGAGCTCCAAAGAAGGAAAAACTATGATAGATGAAGAGTCGCTGATTTGATATGACAGTTCCAGTCGTCACAGAAAATGGCCTTCGATGATGAACTGGGGCCGTCACCGGCAATACGATCTTACATGATGAAAAAGTGGTGCCATCAAGATTTTTTTTTGTGATGGCACTTCAGTAACTAACGACGTGATGGTCGGCAACCATCACTGATCCATTTTTATGGCGAAAATCGATTTTACTTTACACAGGTGAACCTTCACTAAAAGTCACCCGTTTTGTAGTGTCGACAATATGGTCGTCTACATCAACCTTGGTGCCACCATGTTAGTGCATAAGTAGTTTTGTTTGGACTATGAGTCGATAGCACTACCTAGATGGACATTTGTCCCATGTTTTTCAATACAATGATCACATGAGCTACTCATACATGATTGTGACCCATGAGATGTAATCTTTCCAGTGTGCTTGTTTGGTGCGATGAATTGTCACTTTATGATTAGATTTTTTATATGTTTTATTCACGGATTCAAATGAGTTTCATTCTGCAAATTTTATAGATAATGTGCTCTCCGATCTATTAGTCATGCACTGCCAGTGTTTAGATCACTGATATCCAAGAGGGAGTTGTGTGTGTCTCTTGGATTCAATCTTGCAAGTAATATACTAAATCGATACAAACTGGAAAAGGCTTGTATTATGTTGTTGCCACTAAGGGTAAACAATAGTTGTGTAGTTGTCCCTTATACGCAGGGTGATGAAAATACAATATCTACATCATGTCATCATACTTAATGCAATACTTTGTTTTACTTAATATTTTGAGATGCATGTTGGATAGTGGTCTTGCGGTGGAGTATTATCTATAGATGTTCGGACGTGAGGCCTATATATGCACATGAGCATAAAACATGTAATTTAATCAATACAGACCTATAATTTGTTCACCATGTCATGTTATCTTTTATGGAGAGATGCCACTAGTGAAACTTATGGGGACCCTATAACCAATCGCTTATGAAAGAACTCTTGCAGCAAGACCCAACATTGGTTTAAATTTTTTCCAACATAATAATAATGTTAACTAATTAATTAGCATAGGGAGTTAGCGCTACCCGAGGATTCTTAATTCAACATAATACATGAGGGGCCCAGTGCTGATGGTGCCGGTCCAAACTGGGCGATGTCCGGCGCCCCCGGGCAACCAGGGTCTCAGCCAAGCCGATGTCTTTCCCATCCGGTATGCGCTGAGAACGAGATACGCACGGCTCTTATCGGGGTTTGTCGGTACACTCGGAGGTCTTGCTGGTTTAGTTTTACCTTTGATGAGAGGCAGGTACACCGGAATTCCTTATCGTAAGCATCATGTTCTTCATGGTGTGAGGATGTTCCACTGGATGCGCGTGATAATTTATAATGGACCGGTTGGAGCACCCCTGCAGGGTTAAATCTTTTCGGAAGCCGTGCCCGCGGTTATGTGGCGACTTGAAAAATTATAATATCCTGTTGTAGAGAACTTGACACAAAACTTCAAATAAAATACACGAACCGCGTGTGTAACTGTGACCGTCTGTTTTCGAGGGAGTTTGAGAAGAGAACATGGTGGGGTAATGTTTGTCTCATAAGTAGTTCAGGATCACTTATTGATCATTACTAGCTTGGGGCCGTTATGCGTAGTTTACTCTTCTCTTGTACTCGTAAAATAGCCACCTTACAAATGCTTAGTGCTTGCTGTGACCTCATCACTTAACCATTCCATACCCATTAAGCTTTGCTAGTCTTGATACCCATGGTAATGGGATTCCTAAGTCCTTGTGGCCCACAGATTACTACAACAATAATTGCAAGTAAAGATAATGCGATGATCTGACGTGAGAGCGATGCTTGCTTGCTTTTGGGGTTCTTCTTCCGCTTCTTCTTATTAGTCAATCTTGGGATAGGTTCCTGGTCGGCAGCCTAGGCTAGCAGCGTGGATGTCATTTGTGTTTTTATTTGATTTCATCTGTAGTCGAATCCTGCTCTTCTGTATGATGCTTGATATATTCATGTGGTGCTTGTATGGCTTTGTTTGTATCCCCATATGTGTTGTACATGGTACAAAATAAAATCCACCTTGCAAAGCGTCTTCAATATGCGCTTCTATGTTTACAACCTGAACTATTCTTTGATTGCAATTATCACTTCCAAGCACAAGTTGCATTAAACCTTGTAACTAGCAAGAGTAGTGATATTGGCAATCTCGCTAGTTTCACTGGGGTCCAAGGAAAGTTCTGTATTTGTTTGTGCAGGTGCTGATCATTTGTCATAGTTAAAATAATCCTACATGTTTGATAAACCTTAAGGTCATCCACTTGAGGGAAAATATTGCTTGCTACAAAGATCTGCACTTATGGGTCGAATAACTTCCCAAATTAGAGTAGGCAAGCCTTTTTATGGCATCATTGTCGGGGACATATTTTCTACTATTGTAGGTCCTACACTCCATTACTTTACTTCATTTTTATCTATCTTGTGTAGTTACTATTTGTTAGTTTTTATTTTTCTTATCTTGTGTCCAAAAAATCACAAAAGTCACAAAACAATTTTATTACAGCAAATAGTTTTTTTAGGCCTCAAGAAATGTCTGCTTCTTCCCAAAATACCAAATTTTGTGATGTTTAAAGTATTAATAATTTGTTAGTACACCTATTTGCTCAACCAACTACTAAGGCTCAATTCTATGAAATCAAGCCTTCTTTTAAATTTGATATTGAAAGAAAAATTCTCTGGCTCTTACAATGTAGATGATGCTTCTCAGTTAAACAATTTTGTTCAACTTTGTGACATGCAAAAATATAAAGAAGTAGAAGTCGAAATCATCAAGTGAAAACGTTTTTCCATTTTTCATTAACAGCTAGGGCAAAAGAATGGATGTTATCTTTACCCAAGATAGCATTGATTCATTCACAAACTGTAAGGATGCATTTATTGGCAAATATTTGCCTTGAGCTAAAATTATCTAGTTAAGGAATCTTATCGAGAATTTTAAACGACTTGAGAATGCACATGTAGCCCAAGCTTAGGTAAGGTTAAAAACAATGAATAAAAATTGCCCCACACATGGTTATTTGTCCATTTGATTAAGTTGGTTATTTATTAACACCGTTTATGTTGCAAACTGGATATATACACATATACATACATAAACACTATTCTGATCATGGGATCAGAATATTCTGATCAGAACATGAACTTCCTGAGTTACACGCCTGAACTTCCCTCTGTAGGAACCCAGTCTTCGGGCTATCTTCGCAACTGTGTCTCCCCGCGCGAATTATTCTGGTTAGTCGTGTTATATATGATGTAAGTGTAATCTAGAAACGAGTTTTAGCAACTAAATGCCTGTTTTACATAGGAATCTCACTCGTTGGCGGATTTTTCTCTCGGATCATGATGAACTTGCGTTTTTTCTGCAATTTTACTGCCTGAGTTGTTCGACCTGAACTTCCCCCCGTGCTAGGTTGAACTTCCACCAATGTTACCCAAATGGAGCTCGCGATATACCGTTGGAAAGCTATGGACAAGAGTATCATGACCCAAGTTAGCTTTTTGGCAAAATGTAAGTGGTTTGAGAGCAGTTTTGAAAACCATTTTTTCTTCATACAAGAATGTGAATCGTATTTTCGATCGCATTACTAAACCGTTTATCCGAATGAGGCAAATAATATGGCTTTGGAAAACTGCCGCAAAACCGCTCCTTCCACATGTTGAAAGTTTTCTCCAGTTCCCTATGGTTACAGTGTAATTTGGAAAATCATAAAATTTGGCAAACCGAATAGCCAAGTTCATATTTTCGATGTCATTTCTAAATGGGTAATCCAATCGAGGAAAATGATATGACATTGGAAAGCTTATGAAAATGCGCTACTTTTTCATGTTTAAAGTTTTTTCTAATTTTGAACAGTTTAAGAGTAATTTAGAAAACGGTACAAGTTCCACCAAGTTTGTATTTTCGAGTTAGTTTTTTAACCGTACGTCCGAATGCAACAAATGATATGGTGTTGGAAATCCTGAGGAAATGCGAAATTTTTTGTTATATATTGTTTCTCCCAATTATTTATGGTTTTAAGTCAATTTTGAAAATGGCTAAAAAAGTATTTTCGCCATAATTTCTACAAACTTTAATGGAGTGGGGCAAGTAATATACCATTGAAAAGCTATGGCAAATGCGAAACTTTTTCATGTTGATGGTTTTCTCTAATTCCTAGCCGTTTTCAAGTAATTTCAAAAACGACGAGATCATTCGTTCCGCCTTTATCGCGAAACATATTCTTCGAAAATGCACCGCGTCAAGAACTTGAACTTCTCGGCATCTCTACTTGAACTTCATTCTATTTTTCACGCACTTTTTTGCTCGTAGCTCTCCATCCACTCACCAGAATTGAGCAAGTGATATACCGATGGAAAGCTGCTGTAAACACTCAACTTTCCCTTGTTAATCATTTTCATACTCATGACGGTTTTAAAAGTTTTTCATGTGAATTTCATTCAGTGCAGTAGTTGAACTTCCTGTTGTTTTCACGTTGAACTTCTAAGACGTATTTTTGTTTGTAATTTTCTCATGCATTGGTCAGTGTTACACAAATTATATTCCTTTTGTACAAACCTCTCTCACAATAATTTTTTTTGCTTTGTCCGACGGAGGACTTGAAATTATAACAACAAAAAATTTGGACCTTGCCTTTTAATTCATTTTTCTCATATTAAATACACACCATGTAGTAAATGAACCTTTTCCATTTTTGTAATTTGATTCTTTTATTTTCTTTTTGAATCAAATTGCTCCCAATAATAACTGAACTTCTTTGTGGATTTAGAGAATTGTTTTAAAACACAAAAAAACAATTTCTTTTTTGTGTATTCAAACATGGAAATACAAGGTGAACCTCTCTCGCAAGAATTTTTGAACTTCCCTGGAAAGAGCACTTGAACTTCTTTCAAAAAACCTTTTAAGCTTTTATTTTCTATACTTTTATTCTCACGTGAAAATGCATTCCTTGTAGTACTTGAACTTCTCGTTGTTTTCACTATGAACTTCTGTCGCATTTTTGTGTATACATCGAATTACACACAATTGAAGGTCAGACGTCATTTTTTGCCATTTTAAAACATGTAACTGGAGGTTGGCCGTCCCTCAATATAAATTCTGAACCGTGCACGGAGGAGCACATAAACTCCTTGCAACAAACCTTCGAAGTTTTTAGTTTTCTATTCTTATATTCTAATCTGAAATGCATTCCGTGTAGTAGTTGAACTTCCCACTATTTTCACGTTGAACTTCTGTCACGTATTTTTGTTCAACCTCTCTCACAAGAATTTTTGAACTTTCACTGGTCAGGAACTTGAACTTCTAGCAACAAAATTTTTGGACTTTCCCTTTTTTATTCGATGTTTTCTCATATGAAACAAACACCATGTAGTACGTGAACTTCTGGTTCTTATCTATTTGAACCACTCTTTACTTTTTTGGCCCTAACTCCTAAAGCACTCGTCAAAATTGAGCATGTAAATCCTAGGTTTTTATAACCTTTGAACTTTTCTATTTGTTTAATTTGAACTTCTTAATTTTATTCTTATAAAAGAAAAGAAAATATTTTAAAGCAAAGATCATACAACCTTTTTTAAAATGAACTTCATACAATAATTTTGCATAGGAAGAAGAAGAATTTTGAGTGTTATATACATCATACTATTCTGGTTTTTAATATGAAATTATTGATTTTCTTTTTAAAATCAAATCGCTCCAAAAAATTTAAAAATGCAAAAACGATGCTACCTTTTAGCAACGGGAAAAATCTGAATTCTTTATAGACATAAAACCACTCTTCATTATTTTGAATCGAACTTCTTGGTTTATTCATTAGTAACGGGAAAATTTCAAGTTTTTCTAATAAATATCGAACTGCTGCTTTTTTAAAATTGAACTTCTTGGTTTATTATTTAGTAACAAGGAAAATCTGAGTTTTTCATATACATAAACTACTCTATTCTTTTAAATTGAACTTCTAGGGTTTTTTAATATGGACATCTTGGTGTTCTTCATTTGTAACATAAAAAGTCCTAGTTTTGTAATAAATGTCGAATCACTCAGTTTTGAATTTGAACCCCTCAGTTTTAAATCTTGTAGTACAGCTCGAACAACTTATTTTGAAATTGAACTTCATTCTTTTCTACCCACAAACAAGAAGAATTCGAGTTTTTTTGTATACATTGAAGTACTCATTTTTATAATTTGAGATTCTTCTTTAAAAAACACTCATTGCTCCATTTTTTAAATTTGAACTTCTTGTTTTTACTAAGAAAATTGACAAGTCCATTTTTTATCTAATGTTTGTCATGCTCTTGTTTAACAAATTGAACTTCTTGGCTTTTACTTTTCAGGCATGGGATAAATCTGTTTTTAGAACTATTCAATATTTTGAACTTCCCCATTTAATTCTTTAGTAATGGGAAAAATCTAAGTTTTTCTATTACCTTAGAAGTTCTCTATTTTTTACATTTGATCTTCATAGTTTTTCGTATACATCAAACTACTGCATATTTTCAATTTTAAACTTCTTCATTTTAATCTTTAGTAAGAACGAAAGTCTGAGGGGGTTTTAAACATTGAACTACAATTTTTAAATTTGGACTTATTTGTTTTTGTTTCTATTAGTAACAAAAAATTCCTAGTTCGGGAATAAAAATCCTAGTTTTTTAATAAGTATCGAGCCATTTCGTTTTTTAGATTTGAATTTCTAAGACTTTTTAAGCGGAGAAAATCCTTTTTTAATAAATTTGTGTTGAGATGTTTTTTGTTTTTTCAATTTGACCTTCTTGGGATTGTAATAAATGTTGAACTTCTCTGTTATTTTAATTTGAACCTCTAGGTTTTTCTAGAAACAGCGGAAGTCCATTTTTTCTATAAACTTTTGAACTCCTCTATTTTATTAGATTGAACTTCTTCGTTTTTTACTTATCAATGGAGAGAAATTCTAGTGTTGTAATAAACATCAAGCTACCATGTTATTTAAATTTGAACTTCGAGGTTTTTTAAGAAACGAAGAAAATCCATTATCTTTTTTGAACGATAATCCGTACATACAAAAATCCCAACAAGATAAGTTGCTACAAGAAATGAAAACAAACTCATAATTTTTAGTTCATAGACAAAATACATTCTCACGTGAACATATAATCGATTCATGGTTCCCATTTTTCAGCGCCATTCTTTCTTGTACACTTTCAGAACCTTTTGTTGGGGGAATAAGATAATTAGCGCCATACAACATCACCTTGAACCCCTATCATATATATCTCTGAACTTCATCCATGTTTCATGTTTTTGTGCTCTGTCTTCTTCGTCACACAACACCAAAAAAGCTTTTCACTGTGACATTTTGCTGCAAAATTCATTGAACAGTCATCATGCATTACAAATTCTAGAGAAATCACAGAATGTAAAGAAACAACGGGGAGTAAAATATCCATACACACAGAAATGCATCGACACATTTGAGTACAAAAAAGGTCCCCGTGCCGGCCCTGTTCTTGGGCGACAACCTTCTTACAGCGCCACCGTGATGCACCTCCTCCCTAGTCCTGAGCTCCACCCCTGTCTCCACCACTCTGGCAGATCTCTCTGACCTCCAGTCGATCTTGCGGCGGCGGTAGATGCTCTTCTTCCACGGGCAGCGGTGGTGGTTGGACATGTTTGGATGCAGCGGCGGGGAAGAAGCACGGATGAGAGTCTCCAGTGCCATGATAGGAACCGGTGGGTTGGTGCCCTGGTTGCGATGTCGGGGAAGAAGCACAGAGGATGGTGGGGGTGGGCCGTAGCAGGGGTTGGAGGTTGTGGGGGCCTGTCGCCAGCGGCATCTGGCTGTGGAGGGAAGAAGGTCATGGTGACAGTTGGAGGAAGGTCGCGGCAGCAGGTGGAGCAAGTTTGTGCTCATGGAGGTAACCTGATCTGGGGCAAGGGACGGACTTGGCGGCGCGATCCGCAGCGAGGCACGGTGGAGGCGGCCCGATCCGGGAGGGACGAGCGACGGTGGCAGCAGTGAGGGGCAAGGGGCGATGGAGGCGGCCCGATCCGGGGCAAGAGACGGTGCTGGCGGCGCAATCCGCGACGAGGGATGGTGGCGGCGCCGATTGGGTGTGGAGGCGCGTTTCGGGCGGCGGCAGCGGCGGTGGTTGGGGGTGGTGGAGCTTCCTGCCCGGGGTGAGGGGGCGGCGCCAGATCGGTGATGGAGATGATGGGGTGGGTCGTGGGGATCGGTTGGGTTCGATGGTGGGTAGGTGGGCTTTATTCGTTTTGTAGCAGCTCGGGAGTTTGGGAGAACCTAATCGGGCCCTATATAGGCTTGACGTGATTCAAATAGTTATTATGATCTCAGGATTAGAATAGTGTTGTCTTATATATATAATGTTTCTTGCAATAGATACAACAACTCACATTTTGGGTGAGTCCTAGAGACAACAACTCACATTTTCTTTTGAAAATCATCTCAGATCACCGGCTAAATCTTGAAGGTACATATTATTTTATGCTCTCATTGATATATGCCTCAGTGCCTCTCAACACATTCATTGAGATCTACTAGTCCATGTTTATTGTTTTAGTTTAGAACCAACCTTCTAGATCAGAGGAGCTGAAAGTAATTCTAGTGTGAAAGATGAGCTTATTTTATTTGAACATTTCCTTATAAAATGTATTTCTTCTTCTACTTTGTAGTTACCCCTATGAATTGGGAACAAGTATAGTTCAAGTATTCAGATGAACTATTGATATTTATGGTGAAAATGTGCCCTAGAGGCAATAATATTGTATTATTATATTTCTATATTCATAATTAAGAGTTTATATTCTATGCTATAACAGCGATGATCCTAGAATATACAATTCGGTGGAAAACTCATATGCACGTGTGGAATTATAAACAACAAAATAAGATTCCTAGTCTCGCCTCTAAGACTAGCTCAATTGTTGTTGCTGATCATGTTTTTCGGATCTTAGGATATCATTAAGTGTAAAGATAGTCCTAAAACAACATTGAGAGTATGACATTAGAAGAACAATCATATTGAATCGACAGAAACTTATTTGTTATACTTTGAGATAATATAGTCTGAAGTCAATTGTTATAACACGGAGTGTTAACGTGTGTTTTAGTTCCTTAGACTATGAGAGTACCATAGTCATTTCTTACCATACGATGAACTTTGGGGTTGCTCAAACGTCATCTATAACATGGTGATCACAACGATAACTTACAGGTTCATCGAAAATTTTGACAAGGGACTAGATAGCTTGAGAGTCGAATTTGCTTCTCGATGATGGATAGATATTCTTAGGTCCCTCTCGGTGTGGCTGATGTTGGTACTAAAACAGGCGGACCTTAGGTAGGGGGTCCCGAGCTATGGATCTGGGAACGATGGATAACAGGAAATAAGGGAGACGATGTTTCCCAGGTTCGGGCCATCTCAAAGAGGTAAAACCCTACATCCTGCTTTCATTATATTGATGTGAGGGAGTATAAAATATAAGATGATCTACCTCGATATTGTATTTTGTGTTCTAAACCCTAAGGCGGGTAATTGTGACTGTGCCTCTACACACTAAACCCCTTGGCTTATATAGGCACCAGGGGTACCTAGGGTTACACATGGTCGGTTTCCAACTAGGAATAACCATGTCAGCAATCAGAGTTGTCCTTAAAGTATACGCCAAGTCTTTGGCAGTGTCCATCTTGATCACGTTAGGATTCGTAGCTTCCAGAGTCCTTCCTTGTGGAGATCGGCCGACCATAAGCTCGGCCCATGGACTGTGGGTCACATAGGTTGGTACCCCTAGTCCAGGACACTGTTAGTAGCCCCTGAATTTGTCTCTGAAGCTGACGATGGAAGTTGCATCCTCGGACCAATGTCTCCAGCTTGAAGTCTTTGGCTTGGCAGGCTGGTTCTCTCTCCATCGATTCAAGTTCGGCTTTCAGATCTGCCAAATGTTTTCAGCCTCTATTCCTCGGATAGGGTAATCTTTAGGTTATGTGATCCGAGGACTTTCGCCGAGGACCGACCATGGGTCTCACCATATGTGTCCCTTTGGTTTCATAAATCTTCTTGATCGTTGTGCCGCCTAGGGAACAAGCCCATTCAAGGCTGGTCATTGAAGTGTCCTCCCTTTTAATGTTTTAATTAAGTGGGTACTTAATCCAGGGTTACAGTCAAGACCATACCCTAGCTTCCTCGCATCTTGCCTCAACACGAAACTTTCTCCTCAAATTTTAGCTTCGAGAGCTCCAGTCATGGCAAGCGGTGCGGGCTCATCGACACGCCCCCACGGGCCTCTCAAAGGTGACTACGGAAGTTGCTCCGTCACCCGTCAACAATTGGACCAGCTTGCCACCCAAGGTTATTTGTTGGACATAGACCTTGCTTCTACCCGTCCTGGCTTAATATCTTTGGACAAACGAGCGCACGCGGACAACCATCCCGTTCCTCATGGGGAGGGGTGAGTTTGCTTTGTCCCTTTCTTATTGCGGGCCTTGGATTCCCCATCCATTCATTTCTCCATGGACTCCTTGAGTTCTATGGGATCCAACTCCACCATCTAACACCCAATTCCATCATGCATATCATGGGATTCATCGTCCTCTTTGAGGTGTACCTCAGATGCGAAGCACACTTTGGGCTATGGAGAAAGTAGTTCTGATTGATGCCATGTTCCCACAAGGGAAGCTTCACGAGGTGGGCGGACCCGAGGTATGCCATATTGTGGGAACGGGCTATCCAATGGGTACCCCCAGAGAGGATACAAGGGAGACGATGTTTCCCAGGTTCGGGCCATCTCAAAGAGGTAAAACCCTACATCCTGCTTTCATTATATTGATGTGAGGGAGTATAAAATATAAGATGATCTACATCAATATCGTATTTTGTGTTCTGAACCCTAAGGCGGGTAATTGTGATTGTGCCTCTACAGACTAAACCCCTTGGCTTATATAGGCACCAGGGGTACCTAGGGTTACCCATGATCGGTTTCCAACTAGGAATAACCACGTCAGCAATCAGAGTTGTCCTTAAAGTATACGACAAGCCTTTGGTAGTGTCTGTCTTGATCACGCTAGGATTTGTAGCTTCCAGACTCCTTCCTTGTGGAGATCGGCCGACCATAAGCTCGGCCCATGGACTGTGGGTCACATAGGTTGGTACCCCTAGTCCAGGACACTATTAGTAGCCCCTGAACTTGTCTCCGAAGCCGAGGATGGAAGTTGCAGCCTCGGACCAATGTCTCCAGCTTGAAGTCTATGGCTTGGCAGGCTAGTTCTCTCTCCATCGATTCAAGTTCGGCTTTCAGATCTGCCAAATGTTTTCGGCCTCTATTCCTCGGATAGGGTAATCTTTAGGCTATGTGATCCGATGACTTTCACCGAGGACCTACCATGGCTCTCACCATATGTGTCCCTTTGGTTATTATTTCATAAATCTTCTTGATCGTTGTGCCGCCTGGGGAACAAGCCCATTCAAGGCTGGTCATTGAAGTGTCCTCCCTTTTAATGTTTTAATTAAGTGGGTACTTAATCCAGGGTTATAGTCAAGACCGTACCCTAGCTTCCTCGCATCTTGCCTCAACACGAAACTTTCCCCTCAAATTTTAGCTTCGAGAGCTCTAGTCATGGAAAGCGGTGCGGGCTCATCGACACGCCCCCACGGGCCTCTCAAAGGTCACAAGGGAAGTTGCTCCGTCACCCGTTGACAATTGGACCAGCTTGCCACCCAAGGTTATTTGTCGGATGCAGACCTTGCTTCTACCCGTCCTGGCTTAATATCTTTGGATAAACGAGCGCACGCGGACAACCATCCCGTTCCTCATGGGGAGGGGTGAGTTTGCTTTGTCCCTTTCTTATGGCGGGGCCTTGGATTCCCCATCCATTCATTTCTCCATGGACTCCTTGAGTTCTACGGGATCCAATTCCACCATCTAACACCCAATTCCATCATGCATATCGTGGGATTCATCGTCCTCTTTGAAGTGTACCTCGGATGCGAAGCACACTTTGGGCTATGGAGAAAGTAGTTCTGATTGATGCCATGTTCCCACAAGGGAAGCTTCACGAGGTGGGCGGACCCGAGGTATGCCATATTGTGGGAACGGGCTATCCAACGGGTACCCCCAGAGAGGATACAAGGGAGACGATGTTTCCCAGGTTCGGGCCATCTCAAAGAGGTAAAACCCTACATCCTGCTTTCATTACATTGATGTGAGGGAGTATAAAATATAAGATGATCTACCTCGATATCGTATTTTGCGTTCTAAACCCTAAGGCGGGTAATTGTGATTGTGCCTCTACACACTAAACCCCTTGGCTTATATAGGCCCCAGGAGTACCTAGGGTTACACATGGTCGGTTTCCAACTAGGAATAACCATGTCAGCAATCAGAGCTGTCCTTAAAGTATACGCCATGTCTTTGGGAGTGTCCATCTTGATCACGCTTGGATTCGTAGCTTCCAGAGTCCTTCCTTGTCGAGATCGGCCGACCATAAGCTCGGCCCATGGACTGTGGGTCACATAGGTTGGTACGCCTAGTCTAGGACACTGTTAGTAGCCCCTGAACTTGTCTCCGAAGCCGAGGATGGAAGTTGCATCCTCGGACCAATGTCTCCAGCTTGAAGTCTTTGGCTTGGCAGGCTAGTTCTCTCTCCATCGATTTAAGTTCGGCTTTCAGATCTGCCAAATGTTTTCGGCCTCTATTCCTCGGATAGGCTAATCTTTAGGTTATGTGATCTGATGACTTTCACCGAGGACCTACCATGGGTCTCACCATATGTGTCCCTTTGGTTATTATTTCATAAATATCATGATCGTTGTGCCGCCTGGGGAACAAGCCCATTCAAGGCTGGTCATTGAAGTGTCCTCCCTCTTAATTGTTTTAATTAAGTGGGTACTTAATCCAGGGTTACAGTCAAGACCGTACCCTAGCTTCCTCGCATCTTGCCTCAACACGAAACTTTCCTCTCAAATTTTAGCTTCGAGAGCTCCAGTCATGGCAAGCGGTGCGGGCTCATCGACACGCCCCCACGGGCCTCTCAAAGGTGACTAGGGAAGTTGATCCGTCACCCGTCGACAATTGGACCAGCTTGCCACCCAAGGTTATTTGTCGGATGCATACCTTGCTTCTACCCGTCCTGGCTTAATATCTTTGGATAAACGAGCGCACGCGGACAACCATCCCGTTCCTCATGGGGAGGGGTGAGTTTGCTTTATCCCTTTCTTATTGCGGGGCCTTGGATTCCCCATCCATTCATTTCTCCATGGACTCCTTGAGTTCTACGGGATCCAACTCCACCATCTAACACCCAATTCCATCATGCACATCATGGGATTCATCGTCCTCTTTGAGGTATACCTCGGATGCGAAGCACACTTTGGGCTATGGAGAAAGTAGTTCTGATTGATGCCATGTTCCCACAAGGGAAGCTTCACGAGGTGGGCGGACCCGAGGTATGCCATATTATGGGAACGGGCTATCCAACGGGTACCCCCAGAGAGGATACAAGGGAGACGATGTTTCCCAGGTTTGGGCCATCTCAAAGAGGTCAAACCCTACATCCTGCTTTCATTATATTGATGTGAGGGAGTATAAAATATAAGATGATCTACCTCGATATCGTATTTTGCGTTCTAAACCCTAAGGCGGGTAATTGTGATTGTGCCTCTACACACTAAACCCCTTGGCTTATATAGGCCCCAGGAGTACCTAGGGTTACACATGGTCGGTTTCCAACTAGGAATAACCATGTCAGCAATCAGAGCTGTCCTTAAAGTATACTCCATGTCTTTGGCAGTGTCCGTCTTGATCACGCTAGGATTCGTAGCTTCCAGAGTCCTTCCTTGTCGAGATCGGCCGACCATAAGCTCGGCCCATGGACTGTGGGTCACATAGGTTGGTACGCCTAGTCTAGGACACTGTTAGTAGCCCCTGAACTAGTCTCCGAAGCCGAGGACGGAAGTTGCATCCTCGCACCAATGTCTCCAGCTTGAAGTCTTTGGCTTGGCAGGCTAGTTCTCTCTCCATCGATTCAAGTTCGACTTTCAGATCTGCCAAATGTTTTCGGCCTCTATTCCTCAGATAGGGTAATCTTTAGGTTATGTGATCCGAGGACTTTCGCCGAGGACCTACCATGGGTCTCACCATATGTGTCCCTTTGGTTATTATTTCATAAATCTTCTTGATCGTTGTACCGCCTGGGGAACAAGCCCATTCAAGGCTGGTCATTGAAGTGTCCTCCCTTTTAATGTTTTAATTAAGTGGGTACTTAATCTAGGGTTATAGTCAAGACAATACCCTAGCTTCCTCGCATCTTGCCTCAACACGAAACTTTCCCCTCAAATTTTAGCTTCGAGAGCTCCAGTCATGGCAAGCGGTGCGGGCTCATCGACACGCCCCCACGGGCCTCTCAAAGGTTACTAGGGAAGTTGCTCCGTCACCCGTCGACAATTGGACCAGCTTGCCACCCAAGGTTATTTTTCGGACGCAGACCTTGCTTCTACCCGTCCGAGCTTAATATCTTTGGACAAACGAGCGCACGCGGACAACCATCTCGTTCCTCATGGGGAGGGGTGAGTTTGCTTTGTCCCTTTCTTATTGTGGGGCCTTGGATTCCCCATCCATTCATTTCTCCATGGACTCCTTGAGTTCTACGGGATCCAACTCCACCATCTAACACCCAATTCCATCATGCATATCGTGGGAGTCATCGTCCTCTTTGAGGTGTACCTCGGATGCAAAGCACACTTTGGGCTATGGAGAAAGTAGTTCTGATTGATGCCATGTTCCCACAAGGGAAGCTTCACGAGGTGGGCGGACCCGAGGTATGCCATATTGTGGGAACGGGCTATCCAACGGGTACCCCCAGAGAGGATACAAGGGAGACGATGTTTCCCAGGTTTGGGCCATCTCAAAGAGGTAAAACCCTACATCCTGCTTTCATTATATTGATGTGAGGGAGTATAAAATATAAGATGATCTACCTCGATATCGTATTTTGTGTTCTAAACCCTAAGGCGGGTAATTGTGATTGTGCCTCTACAGACTAAAGCCCTTGGCTTATATAGGCACCAGGGGTACCTAGGGTTACACATGATCGGTTTCCAACCAGGAATAACCACGTCAGCAATCAGAGCTGTCCTTAAAGTATACGCCAAGCCTTTGGTAGTGTCCGTCTTGATCACGCTAGGATTCGTAGCTTCCAGAGTCCTTCCTTGTGGAGATCGGCCGACCATAAGCTCGGCCCATGGACTATGGGTCACATAGGTTGGTACCCCCTAGTCCAGGACACTGTTAGTAGCCCCTGACCTTGTCTCCGAAGCCGAGGATGGAAGTTGCATCCTCGGACCAATGTCTCCAGCTTGAAGTCTGTGGCTTGGCAGGCTAGTTCTCTCTCCATCGATTCAAGTTCAGCTTTCAGATCTGCCAAATTTTTTCGGCCTCTATTCCTCAAATAGGGTAATCTTTAGGTTATGTGATCCGAGGACTTTCACCGAGGACCTACCATGGGTCTCACCATATGTGTCCCTTTGGTTATTATTTCATACATCTTCTTGATCGTTGTGCCGCCTGGGGAACAAGCCCATTCAAGGCTAGTCATTGAAGTGTCCTCCCTTTTAATTTTTTAATTAAGTGGGTACTTAATCCAGGGTTACAGTCAAGACCGTTGTCGGTGTCAAAACCGGCGGATCTCGGGTAGGGGGTCCCGAACTGTGCGTCTAGGATCGATGGTAACAGGAGGCAAGGAACACGATGTTTTACCCAGGTTCGGGCCCTCTTGATGGAGGTAAAACCCTACGTCCTGCTTGATTAATATTGATGATATGCATAGTACAAGAGTAGATCTACCACGAGATCAAGGAGGCTAACCCCTAGAAGCTAGCCTATGGTATGATTGTTGTATGATGAAGTTGTCTATCGACTAGCCTGGCCCTGGTTTATATAATGCACCAAAGGCCTAGGTTAACAAGAGTCCTAGCCGAATACACCGGTGGGGAGAAGTCCTTGTCTTGATCGCCAAGTCTTGTGGAATCTTCCTTGTATGCGGCAGCTGTCCGAACTGGCCCATGAGTATACAGCCACGGTGGTCCTCGGCCCAATCTATCAGATCGGGAGATGAAATGTTGAGTACCCCCTAGTCCAGGACACCGTCAGTAGCCCCCTGAACCGGTCTTCAAGTTAGGGACGCTCCTCGATTCTTTTGAACTGTTCTTCATCTTCGGTCGTCGGTCTTGAAAACTGGTTCAACAAATCTTCTCATCTTCGATCTTGAGGATCGCCGAAATGCATTCGACGAGTTTATACGCCGTGTATCCGAGGAGCCCCTTTAAGTTTTCGGCCTTTATCAATGCCTTATTATTTTTATGCCACACCTTGGGTTTGAAGTTGTTCCCGGGAGGCAGTGTCCTCTTGCGTCCGAGCTCTAACGCCGGACTGTATTCAAGGTATCTTTTGCAGCCGAGCACCAATGCCGGACCGCTTCCCAGCTCTAACGCCGGAATGTATCCGAGCTCCAACGCCGGACTATGTATCCGAGCTCCAACGCCGGACTGTATCTGAGCTCCAACGCCGGACTATATCCGAGGTGTCATATCACCTTGGTTCAAAAAAGTTTGAAGGAGTTTAGCCGAGCTTAATGCCGGAAATGCCCTCTATGGAGCCAGCCACTAGCGCCCGAGCTTTATGCCGGACTGCTTCCGAGGTGGTGCACCACCCCGAATGTGGGCCGATTTTTGTGAATATTTTTTATTGGTGCAATTTATTCTCTGCCGAGATATATAGCCAGTAGCCCTCAAGGTGTGTATCGGTCTAAAACCCGAGATGCACCTGAAGGATGATGTAAGACCGCTGATCCTAGTAGCCGCTGAGACTCAGGTTGATTTGCAAAATCGGCCTGAGGATCAAGTCCAAACTCGGCAGAATACGTCGGGACACTAAAAGCGGTGTGCTCAGTCCTCGACACTCAGGTTGGGTGCGGCCGACCAACCTGAGGATCAAAATCTCCTCAGAAACTATATTGCACATAAAATTTTCTGCATTGGACAAGCAATGCAGTAGCCCCCGAGACACTGGTCGGGTGGCAACACCAGATCAGGGGATCGATGTGCCCCTTTAATATTTGTAAATAATAAGCCCGAAGCCCAGTAGCCCCCGAGCCTTAATGCGGGCACGAGTGGCCGAATTAAGGATCAATATCCATAGTAAAATCATAAATTATGTGTAATGACTCTATGTATCCAAGTACTTTACGTCATTAATGCTCAGATCCGCATTGTACAAAACTTTGTTGACTGACCATCGGCTTCCACCTCCTCGGCCAGTAGCCGAGGAGTGTTTGTCCTACTTTATAAAACCTTTATGAGGGCAAAGATTTACAACAAACAAGGCAATCTGGCCATACAGTTTTATAAACAAAGGTACACAGAGAGTTATATTACTATTTAATAGAAGAAATGTCTTCCAAAGAAAATAGTTCCGCTATCGGTTCCTTTCTTTGGGTTGCCATGCTAAGCATGATCATTAAACCTCAGCTCTAATGTAAGAGCAAAAATATTGAGGATTTAGTTTGGGAGGCCAGTTAATAGCCCCCGGTAGTGTTCGGCGACAGTCAGGGTCAAGCCGTAAACACTTCGGCCAATGTTATGAACGACCCATCATTTAACATAGTCATCGGATTGCTGACCAGTTTACGCTTATTGTGAAAGTCAGTTTTCGGCTTTCTCCACTGAGGTGCTTAACCACGTGAGCTGGAAGCACAATCGCAGTGGTTCTCCCTTTGCACGCCTAGCCGAACAAAACGGAACGTAGGAAGCAAGTGCAGGAGCCGGGCAACCAAACTATTGACCGAAGACACAATTCGAAACCGATGCATATATAGCAATATGTGAGAATGTTTTTGCCGAATCCCTAAAGGTGTCCGGTGTTGCACTGCGAGACTAATGCTGGAAAAGCACAAATAGTTTGAAAGTGCCAAAAAGCTTGGAAAACCAAGAAACGTCAGTAAAAATATGACGTCCGAACAAGATCAAGTGTACGGTGCCAACCCGAAAATTGGTCTTAGAAAAAAGAAGTGCTTCTGTCGTGCTTTAACATGATACATCCTATCTCAAGACTTCGAGTGGGTCAGCCTACGGCTTCAACCTCCTATCCCGAGGGCGGAGTACTTCTCATTAGGCCAGTTTAGCAAACTAAACTCTAGCGGCTTTGAGAGAGAAATTAGGCTCCCCGGCTAGTGACCGCACACTCGCGTCGAAAAAAGGAGTGATAAATAATAATAATAAAACTTTGCAACGACTAAGAAGAAGAACACTTATTATAAAACGGCTCAAATAAACTTAAGAGCCCCCAAGTGACTTGGGTAGAAGAATGATTGCATGTACCGAAGTACTTATATCATATCTATGTTCAACCAAACTTTAAACGCGTCTTAACCGACCGTCAGCTTCTCCCTCTTTGGTCAAGGACCGAAAAATGTTATGTACTCCATCGGTCGAGAATATCGACGGTGTTTCCAATAACCAGGCAATCAGGCCATAAGGATGTAACAGACAAAGCGCGCTCAGGGAACTTATGCTATATTACCGTGAGGTGTAAGAAGCATCTTCGAAGAAAATAGTACCCCCACCGATACCTTTCTTCGGTGCTCATTGTTATTATGAGACTTGTGCAATAGATTTTTTGTACTCATGAGTTCCGTTGTGTGCCGACCATCATTGAAAACAATAAAAGCGCTAGCTTTCGGCTTCACCCAGTTTGAGGTCCGGCTCGGGTGACCCGATCGTGACAATCGTAGAGGTGCTCCCTTTACTCCCTAGACGAACAATCGGGAACGTAGGGGTAAACACAGGAGCGAGGCAACCCAGCTTGCAAATCGCTTAAGTCAATATGGTGCATATTGTGGCGTAATACACGAACAAGGAATGAAGCCGTACAAGTATAATCATATGCAAGAGGAAGAGCTTCATAAAGGAAGCCCCCAAGTAAACGGGGTATTTGAATTTATGCGTCACAAACAAAGTTTGGACAAGGAAATTTTTTACAAGCAACTTTTTTCCAAAAAAGTAAAATGCTTGGTCGAACCGAGCATAAGTTAGAAATTAAAGCTTTGAGCATGAAAGCGACTTAGCTGGTTAATGTGTTCGGTATTGATGACACGGTCCGAGCTTGATGCGGGGCAAGGTTCCATCCCCCAAGCTGGTCCCGAGGTGGCGGAGCGGAGAGCTCGACACGTCGAAGTGGTGACATAGCACGGTCAATGCAGACCGGCAGAGTGACGCCGAAGTCCCCGGATCATTTTCCTGTGCACAAAAAATAGTGCAAACCGGAGATTATAGTAATAATGATAATTAAAAAAATGTTGCAAAATAAATAATTTATGCAAAGTGAGGAGTAGAAGAAATATGGCCTGGCGCCGAAGTCAATGTCGATGCAGGGCGTCGGCATGATGCAGTAAAGGCGTGGCAAAGCCTGAATTCACAGGTCGGTCCGAGCTCCGGATGCGGTGTTCACCGGACTATATACGGAAACCAATCGAACCACCACGCGTCCTCGTTAATGCGGTCACCATTTGATAGACCTGTGTACATATCATGGACAAACCAGAGTAATAATTCCTTGGGAAAAATGAACCCAAACAAGCAAAAAATACTGGGATTAATAGCACCTGGTTTATTTGTTGTAGCAATCCGAAGGAAGGTGATTCCCAAAATTGGGACTCCCTCCGCACACCCATTGCCCGATGGGCGATAAAACGATAGCATGGCAATGCTGGTAAAGGTTGACTCGCTGAGGCAAAGCCCTCGGCCCGGCTAACGTGACAGAGCTGGTCGGCTAGTGACGCCGAAGTGTCCGGAGTAGGTTGATGAAGAGATGACGAAGCCCCCGGTCCAGCCGAGATGTCGAAGCCGATGAGTCGAAGTAGGTCGGCATGATGGACACCAGCTTGAAGAAGCAATAGTGCGGCCCTGTCGATGCAGGTCATGACGTGGTCGATGCCGGCTTGATGAAGCGACCGTGCGGCGATGCCGGTATGCCCGCTCCGTGTAATCTGTGGGGCGGTGATGTTGATGATGATTTATCCTTTGCGATGCCGGACTCTTGTTCGGTTTGCCGAGATGATGATCCGAAGAAGTTGAGCTCGGCTAAAGTGACGACGTGTCTAGCGCAGGTCGGCAGCCGTGGAGTAATATTGCCGGACTGGTTTGACACCAGCATGATGTTGAAGATCATGTTCAAAAGATCTTAAAGTTAGTGGGATGTGTTCGGGAATAAAACACAATACCCCATACAGAACTTACTTCAAAAAGGATGTCCAAAATCTCGTTCATAAAAAAGATGAACTCGGGTCGGATTCGTTTTCGCACAGAAAACAGATCCGAAAAGTGATGCACTAATCGGAAGGTTTCCGGAGTTTGGACGGTCGGATCGAGCTGAAATTTTGAGAGGTGGTAGATATGGGAATTCCGCAGACGATCAACGGTTGGATCTTCCAAAGGACGTCCGAGTTAGAAGCTGGACACCACGCCCTAAACTCATCCAAATTCCCATCCAAATTTGACAGGGCCCCGGTATATCATGGATTGCTAGAGATTCCTCCATCGGAACTCGACGAAATTTTCCAGGGTTGTTATAGACTCAATTCCGCACAATTTCACCAAAGCGATCGTCAAAGCGATACTTGAGGAGGTGGTGGCGGCAGATACGAGTTCTCTGTCCAAAAAAAACAGCACGGTCGCTTGAGGGCAATGTTGACGTTGAGCCCCCGAGCTCCATAGATGATTCCTCCGTGATCTTGATAGAGATCGGAGTTGATGTTTGATGAAGGCCCTCGCCCGACCATGGTGATCCGAACACGGGGCGCAATTCTTGGTCAAACCAAGGTGATCAGTCGAACTGGTGATGGAGACGCCGAGGTCGCAGTTGATCTGCCGGCGAGACATCGATCCTTTTGTCGATCACACAGCGGGACTCTCAACGAAAGCACCAATGTCGGTGTCAAAACCGGCGGATCTCGGGTAGGGGGTCTCGAACTATGCATCTAGAATCGATGGTAACAAGAGGCAAGGAACACGATGTTTTACCCAGGTTCGGGCCCTCTTGATGGAGGTAAAACCCTACGTCCTGCTTGATTAATATTGATGATATGGATAGTACAAGAGTATATCTACCACGAGATCAAGGAGGCTAAACCCTAGAAGCTAGCCTATGGTATGATTGTTGTATGGTGAAGTTGTCTATCGACTAGCCTGGCCTTGGTTTATATAATGCACCAGAGGCCTAGGTTAACAAGAGTCCTAGCCGAATACGCCGGTGGGGAGAAGTCCTTGTCTTGATCGCCAAGTCTTGTGGAATCTTCCTTGTATGCGGCAACTGTCCGAACTGGCCCATGAGTATACGGCCACGGGGGTCCTCGACCCAATCTATCAGATCGGGAGATGACGTGTTGAGTACCCCCTAGTCCAGGACACCATCAACCGTACCCTAGCTTCCTTGTATCTTGCCTCAACACGAAACTTTCCCCTCAAATTTTAGCTTCGAGAGCTCCAGTCATGGCAAGCGGTGCGGGCTCATCGACACGCCCCCACGGGCCTCTCAAAGGTGACTAGGGAAGTTGCTCCATCACCCATCGACAATTGGACCAGCTTGCCACCCAAGGTTATTTGTCAGACGCAGATCTTGCTTCTACCCGTCCTAGCTTAATATCTTTGGGCAAACGAGCGCACGCGGACAACCATCCCATTCCTCATGGGGAGGGGTAAGTTTGCTTTGTCCCTTTCTTATTGCAGGGCCTTGGATTCCCCATCCATTCATTTCTCCATGGACTCCTTGAGTTCTACGGGATCCAACTCCACCATCTAACACCCAATTCCATCATACATATTGTGGGATTCATCGTCCTCTTTGAGATGTACCTCGGATGCGAAGCACACTTTGGGCTATGGAGAAAGTAGTTCTGATTGATGCCATGTTCCCACAAGGGAAGCTTCACGAGGTGGGCGGACCCGAGGTATGCCATATTGTGGGAATGGGCTATCCATCGAATGGTGTTACATGGCGGACGCCCTACTTTTCGATCTCGTCCATTCAGGACTTCCGACCTTCTCCCTAGTGCCCCCAAAGTAGAACTTTACCTGGCGGCTGAAGAGTTCCCTATAGAAGGATGGACCTTAGGTGGCATGTCTCGCATCTCAAGTGAGGTGCCTGATGCACAATAGGCTGACCATCATCGATGTGATGGCGATGGCCATTGCCCGAGGAGTCCTACCTCTTCAACAATGCATACATTTCCTATGGAAGTACAATGGAATGGATGATGACACTTCATCCATTTGTGAAGGTTTCGAGAACTAGGTTGCCATGGCTACCACCTTACACTAGAAAAAAACACACAACCATGATGATACGTGTTTGTCACAGTAGTTCACGTTCTCTGTCATGCATGTACATCCATGACGATTTTATGACAGAATCAAGATAGTCATACGTGTGCTGTCGTAGAAGCGTTCCATGACATTACCAAAATTATCATCACAGAAGTGTCCACATCCATGACGATAAATCACACGTCATAGAAGTGCTTTCGTCAAGGGTAACCGACATGTGGCATCCACCGTAACAGGTCGCTGTTAAGCTATCGGGTTCTGGTTTGGATCCCATAACCCGTTAACAACCCGAACCAATGGGAATTCTCAATGTCTAAAATTCTCATTCGCCAGCAGATCCACGTGTCGGCCCAGCGTTCGGATAGTTGTCATCCAGCGAATGGACGGGACGTGCCTATGATACGTTGACACGTGTCTCGGCCCAACAATGACCCATTCAGGTTAAAAGGCCGGGCCTGTTAAAGTAAGCGGGCCGGCCCATTAGCGGCCTACTTGAGTCAGGCCCATTCACAAGCACATCCCATACATTTTACACAGAATCGGCCCATCAAAGGCCCATTCTAGATTATACAATTTCCAGCCCATCGTCAGTTTCAGCCTGTTAATGGCCCGCTACGTCTTTGGGCCCAATTACGACCCAAGCTTCTTTCGGCCTGTTAGCAGCCCATTATCAGTTCCAGCCCTTTAACATCCCATAATGTCTTTCAGCCTTTTCTCAGAGCATTCTGCAGTTGGGCCAACTTCTGTCCGTTGTGACTTTAGGCCTATCCTCGGCCCATTTAGCAAATGGGCCAAATCCTAGCCCATTTTGTCTTCAGCCTCTTAACGGCCCGCACAATAGTTGGGCCTTTGACAGTGCAACCTAATTTTGGGTCCATTAGGGGCCCATGTTCCGCAGGGCAAAATTTTAGCCCGACATGACTTTCGGCCTGTTAAAAGCCTAGTTTGTAAATTGGGCCTCCTCTGGCCCATAACACTTTTGGCCTCTTACTAGCTCGTAAAGTAAAAGGGTCCAGAAAAACTTGACATTTATTTCAGCCTGCTAGAGGCCCGTGGGCCATTTCCATTTATATGGGTAGGAAATGTTTGGGCGTGTTGGCCCCCGTTTCAATGATATAGCATATTCAAAGAATTATCCTACTCTATACTATCGCCTCTAAAAAACATACAATATACAATAAAAAAGACTAAAGCATAGAAACATAGAATAATCCTACACTATACAATAAAGAAATTATAGCCGATTATAGCCACTAGGCATTATAGTTCGGCACCAGTGATAATAAAGCATATACAAATAGCAAATTGTATACACTAGGCAAATAAAGCTCATACATCATGGACACGCATCAATAGAACATACCATTTGAACTATAATCTCTTCAGAAAATAGGATTGGCCAGATTCAGATAGCACAAATTTCAGTCTGCAAAATCTCTAATTCCTTCGTGGTTACCTCAGTTTCTCGTTTTATGTTTTTGACTCCTGGATCTAATACCTGTAAGTCCAATCTCAACTTGTTGATTGCATGTTCAGAATCATGTACACGTTGTCTTGCCACCTCTAGTTGATGCTCGAGAACATCAACACATTCCAATTCCAATCCATAATTATTTGGTAACGGCCATGCCGCACTGCTCACAGATCTTTGTGTTGGTGTCACTTCATCCTGAAATGTTTCTGTAAGTACACATGACTAGGGCAAAAATATAGTTACAACAGTGAAGCGAGCAAGACAGACTATTTTGTACATGGCAAAACAGGACTAACAATGATGTTACACATCATGAAGCATAAGAAGGTGATATTTTAAAAATTATAAAAATGGTAGTCTGTGCAGCCCGCATACAGAAATCTCTCTTAGCTCACCAGAGGAGCATGATGTTGGGGCCAAATCCAAAACACAGACAGGTTACAAATTTAGACAGCATGTTGCGTATAAGTAAGCAAGCAGTTGTCCATTCTGCAGCTCCATTAAAGTCTTAGGGAGCATAATGAACAGCAGAGGGATTCATACAAACCTACGACAACAAGAAAAACTATACAATCATTAGCCTAGTATAAACTAGATCGTGAGCCTCATGCAGTAATAGTTGGTTAATAGACTTCAAAGCTTCAGGCACACTTCGCCAGAGTAATTAAATGGTAAGGCCTTTAATTATGTCAACTAATAGTTATACAAGTACCAAACATCAGGCATCATTGTTTGGGCATCTCATTAACTGAGGACAAATAAAGCAATTGAAAAGAGCAACTTAACTATGCCTGAAACAAACAAGCAATTGAACTATTCAGTTGGCAGCATGCATACATGCATGCCTCGATAACATCCATGGCCTATCTACATTTAATATATAAAGGAACAAGTAAGTAATATTGTTTGCCCCCTATGAAGTATCTCGACTAGTATGTAATCAATATCCTAGTAATGATAGGGAGGCTAATGATGTGAATATGCGTTTGGTTATGACATTTATGACATTGACAACTCTACCATGGCAGGAAGCAGTTTCACACTGTTCACTACTATAAGATGTTTTAGGTATTTAAAAGTAGACTACATCTGTAATGAGTGAACAGACACATTAAAATGTGCTTACATACATCCGATTTACAAAAAAAGTTAGAACATCATATAGTACTGAGTGGAGGGGGTTTTAATCAATGGCCCAATGACTGGGTTACAGGTGAAGAACCCTACGCAAGCACAATGTTAGACAACTAGGATGTCCTGGTAATTGTAATACACTGTGACTTACCTTAACTAGTTGAACAGGCTCAGTGCTGCTCCTCCTTCTCTTGCGAGGCTCCTTCCTAACATCTTGTACTTGGAAATCCTCAATCTTATCTTCATTGCACCCGCTCTGCAAGGTGACACAAACTAGTTACTGGTCTCCTTGGAAGATAAATATGCATACTTTCCAGTCTATGAACAACACAACAAGATGATATTATAACAAAACAACACCACATAATGAAACATGCCACATCTCTTGCACACAGTTAAATGAGCATTTACTATGTCTGCACTATGTAAAAACTAGGCATACCTTCGAACTGGGACTCCAGGTACTCTTGGAGAGCCTACTTTAGTGTACATCCAAACCTTTATGTCATCTATCAGTTAAACAAGCCCCCACTATAGCAGCCCTTAGTATTTAAATCGCTGACAAGCTCTGTTAGGTCAAGAACAGCAAGTAATCAAAGCAAATAGTCCTAGTATGGCTGGCTAACACAAACAGGCAATTGAACAGATGTGTGAGCAAGTCTTACATATCAAGAAAAGAAGCATCGAAGGAGGCTTAAAGACCATCACTCGACTTACTAGATTTAAGGGGCATTTAAACATCATGTGCAACGTATGAACTAACATAAACATTACATATTTCAGATTCTATAATGAAATGCACATGTATTAGGTTATGCCATGTATGATGATGCCTAAATGTACACTATAGCAGGCAGGAATGATTTATCATTGCACGCACAATTGAATTGCATGTTAAGGGCCAGTTCTATTCCGCCTTTTCAGAGCTTATTGTCAAAATAAGCCATACAAGATGTAAAGAAGTCATTTTTGAGTTATGGACTGGGCTTAACTTATTTCTCTTTCGAGGGGGGGGGTCAGGTAGAAGCTCACTAAAAATTGAAGGGAAGGAGAATAGTGAAATGACTCTGATGTCTGCCTATATTACACTCAAAATGCCACTGCTCACGCCCGCGTCACACCTGACCCTTAAGTAAAAACAAACACGCGAGAGGTCATTGAACTGCCCGCTTGCATCTCCTCTCCCCTTTCCCTCTACCTCGATCCCCTGCCTGCAGCACGAGGGTTCCTCCAGCGAGCCGTCGCCACTGGTCCCATCTGGCCTGGTCCTCGACGATGCTCTGTCCAGCTAGGCTACATGGCCAGCGGGTAGGGCCAAATCTCCTGGCTGCTCCTCCCTCTGGCGCCGCCCCTCATTCTCATGGTCTCCATCAACTTCCCCGCTGAGGTCCATCCAACGCACTACTTTGGCGGGCGTCACACAACTATGGTCGATGCCACACTGCGGTAGAAGGCACCTCGTTCCCCCTCCCCTCCTCCCAGGCCATGGCCTTGAGGTGCTGTTGAAGGATGAGCTCATCCAACAAGGTGAGGATCTCCTCTGATTTTTTGCCAAATTTTCATTCTGATCCGCTATAGGTGAATTGCTATGAGCTGCTTCTGCTGTTGCTATATGATGCATTGCTATGAGCTACTCCTGCTGCTGCTACATGATGAGTTGCTGCTGCTATATGATGAATTGCTATGAGCTGCTGCTGCTATATGATGAGTTGCTATAAGCTGCTCCTGCTGCTGCTATATAATGAGTTGCTATGAGCTGCTCTTGCTGTTATATGATGAATTGTTATGAGCTACTACTGCTCCTGCTATATGATGAATTGCTATGAGCTACTACTGGTATATGATGAATTGCACACTGCTACTGCTGTATGATGAGTTGCAATGAGCTGCTACTGCTGCTATATGATGCTTTCAGGTGGTGCTTCTATATGATAATAACCATCCACTTGGACCATCGAATTTCGATAAGTAATTGTTCTTCATTTAAATTTAGGCCATGCGTTCTTCATTTAAATTAGGCAATGGGATCTCTATGGAAGACATTGACCAAAGTAGGTTGTGCCAAGTAAATATTGATGGTCTGTTTTACTATCATATTAATTACTGCACTGGGTTCAATTTGTGATGTTGGCAAGTCAAATTAATTTTCATATCGGTAGCAAAATGACAAAATATAATGCAATCTAGACTTTTCACTGATCATACCACATATAAGTTGAAAAGGCAATGAAAAGAACAGGTTGGCTTATTACCTGGAGCTTATATTCAAAGGTGCTTATTTTCTTACGATAACTCAATATAACTGTCCCTAAGAAACTTGGCCAATATAACTGACATAAAAATAACATGTCACGATGATTGCAATGGAGGCCTAGTTCTTTTGCCAGATTCTCCCAGAATCTGACCGCTACCCAGATTCTCCTAAAATCTTTGAGCCCCATTTGTTTTATAATCCTATCTAGTTAGGGTCTAATTAGGTAGGATTGTAAAACAAAAGGGGGTCAAAGATTCTAGGAGAAGCTAGAGAGGGGAAAATTCTGGGAGAATCCTGCAAAAGAACTGGGCCGGAGTGACCTACCATAGCACACTGTATAGGCTCACCGCTGCCTCTCCTTTTTTGCGATGTTCCATGAAATTGCCACATGCATCTTGTACTTTTCCATTGCGTAACCCTATCTGCAAGTTGACATGGCTAATTTCAGACATCTCTAAATGACAATACATTGCATATCCCTTGCGCATATTTAAACCACCAATTAACAATTGTGTGCGTAGCATAAACTAGCCATGACTCTGTGTGCTGGACTAGCAGGCACTCTAAGGGAACCTAATGTAGTGCACTGGAATTCCTACATACCACCTATGATTTTGTGTAATGTACTACCTCTGTTCCTAAATATATGTATTTGTAGAGATTCCAGTATGTACCACATACAGATGTATATAGATGCATTTTTGAGTGTAGTTTCACTCATTTTGCTCTGTATGTAGCCTATAGTGGAATCTCTAGAAAGACTTATATTTAAGAACGGAGGGGGTATCATGTATGACATCTACATATCTAATTTAGCAGCCAGTAGTAGAAATCATTGTCTGCACAAAGGGATTACTGGTGGAAAATCCTAACAAAGCACGCTAGCATGCAGACAACAATACAAGAGAGAGAGACGCACTTACAAGATTATAGCAATGCCTCAGTGCAGGATCTTGTTTGGCCAAGCTGTTAGATCTAGAAGAAACATCGTCCTTGTAGTTTTTGCCAGCTACATATCATGTAACAGCGACCTATTAGTATATTTGAAGTACATTGGGTAGGTGATGCTGGCCGGGTTTAAAGGTGAGAAGTACCTAGGCAGTGGTGGGTGCTTGGCATCTTGCAACACGGTGGGAATCAGGTTAGAAACGTCAAGGGTGATGACGCCGTGCTGGCTGTCGGGGTCCGGTAAGGAGATCTAGAACTGTCGAGTAGGGTGTTTGTGGAGCGACTCCGGTAGGTTGGACTATGGTGTGGGCGAAGTGGATCTGAGGCTGTGGACGAGGGCGTCAGTGAAGCTGCTCCAGTGGTTGGGTTCAGGATGGTGTCGATGATGCGGATCTACGGCCGTGGACGGGGTGTCAAAAGCTTCTCCGGTAGGTTGGATGAGGGTGCGACGATGCAGATCTAAGGCCGTGGACTTGTGAGTTGGCAAAGTGACCCCTGTAGGGTTGAGAATGGTATAGGCGAAGCTACTCCGGTAGGGTTGACGATGGTGTCGGCGAAGAGGCTCCGGTAGGGTTGAGGAAGGTGTCAGCGAAGAGGACCAGAGGCCGTCGACGGGGGCGTCGGTGGGGTGACTCCGGGGGGGGTGTGTGGAAGAAGCGTCTCCGGTGGGGAGTACGAAGGAGCCGCTGCAGATGCGCTGCAGTTGACGAGAGTACCGACGAAATAGATCCGGCACCGTGGACAAGGCCAACACTGAATGGGCTGTGGTATAGTGGTGGATGAACAGTCCACTTGTTTCTAGGGGAGGTGGGAGGGGTAGATGCGGCTGCGGAAGCAGATCCGACGAGGTGGACGCCATTGGTAGTGAATGGGC
>NC_041390.1:205281685-205319540 GCF_002162155.2 Triticum dicoccoides | reverse complement strand
TTGAGAGGGGGGGGGGGTAGAAAGGCCGATATAGTACGGATGACGTGATGTATGATGCTCTGGTGCTGTGGAGTTAGTCGCTTTTGTGGGAGGGGGAGAGGAAATGGGCGTGCCATGTGGTGGGGGGAACCGGAAGTTACCAAAGCAGCCCCGACCTATTATGTAAATGAGGTCCGTATTGTAACTGTTGTTCTCCGTGCACCAAGGACAAAAAGGGGAATTTCGCATGCTAAAGACTAGGTGGCGGAAATTTTAGAAGGAGGCGGGAGATTTTGCCACCCGCGGGATCCTTCGTATCTAGTTTCAACTAATTCTGGATAGTGCTAGCGGGAAGGTCATGCGAGACTTTGTACACGGGGCACACGTTAGCAGTTAATAACTGGTGTGAAGTCCACCCCAGAAAAAAATACAACAACTCTGGATGATGCACCGATAACTTGGACGTTCACACGGGCGCCAATCGTACGAGTGTAGAGGCGCGTTCACTAAAAAGGATCAAATGCTCAGCCTATGTATTTCTCGTGTAAATAGATAATTTAGTGCCATTGATTATTTACTTTAAACATAATGCATTGACATGTTATTGTAGAGGCGCACAAAAAGAAATGGATATTGTAGTCCCACAAAAGAAATGGATATTGTAGTCCGCTACTTAAAAGTGTTACCTCATATGATTACATAGCATCCATTTCATAAAATGTGTACCCGTTGAATTCATATATGAATATTACTTAATAATAGAACCTTAAATCATGCAAGACTAATGAATTTGAATGCAAGACTAACAATGGTGCATGTACATGATAGCTACATTGGTTGTTGAAGAAACATCACTGTAACTTTGGTATGCACAATTGAAAAGGATTATTTAGAAAAAATGTGATACCTGAGTGTCCAATCTTTATGGCGTTGAATCGATATTGTATCTTTGGCCATGATACGAAGTAGATATTGATATATGTTAAAGCGACGCACGTCCATGATTGCTAGATAGTGAATGAATTGTACAATCTCTCTCACACACATGCATATCTCATTTCTCCGTGGGCATCGGAATCACACACGCGCACTTCTTGTATTCTCTCCCTCTGTCAAGGTTAGAATTCATCTTTCTACCCCGTCCAACATGTCTCTCGCACAGAAACATACACGCTCTCTCCGTCGAACACGCCCACCCACCGCCACTAATGTCTCAAAGTATAATTATATCTCTCACACATATGCCTAAGGTTAACTCGACTCCTGGAACCATATTAATATATATAATGGGATTCCAGCAGAGCACCTTTTGTTTTGAGATTTCGCTCTCTCTCTCACACATACATGCATGTAGATATTGTTTCTCTCTTCATTTTTCTCTCGCACTTGCATGCACAACACTTTTTTATCTCCATGATGCTTTAAGTATGCCTCGCACCCATGCTATGTACCTATCCCTTAATATAGATATGTGTCACACAAACTCCTTCTCGCTATATCTAAGTGTCACTGCCCTCCCCCCACACCCACTCCCACACACTTCCCGACATCGAAGGATTAGGGTGACACCTCGATCTTGATACTAATCTATCTACTAGTTTCTCTCTCAAACACACATACACTCGCTAGTTGTGCCTCTGTGCCTACCGCGCGCACACTCTCTCGATACGTCTTTCGCTCCCTCTCCCCTTCCCACCCCCAACAATGACAATAGAAGGGTGACAACTCGATTTTGATCTTAATCTATCAATTGGTTTCTCCCTCAAACACACACACACACACACACACACTAGTTGTGTCTCTTTGCCTCGCTCACACACACTCGATACGTCTTTCTCTCCGTAGCCCCCTCGATATGTAGACTTCTCGCGCGCGCACATAGCTATAGTGACAATGACGCTGAACCTAGCGTGCTATGTTTTTACCGGTGTCATGTGATAGTTTTCACCCTGTTTTTTGTAAATTCACAAGGCAACCTTTTCTTTGTTACTACTAGTAAATGTGAGATCATTCGGGGTAGACATAAAATATATCACTTCAACCCAATTATTGCAGTAACTATTTAAAAAGAAACTAGCTAGATTCCCGTGCGTTGCATGGAACATCAAGATGCATTTGTATGAGTAGTTTATCTTGTGAGAGAAAAGGATGAACGAGGGAAGGCCTTATTTGCAAATGTGGAGAGGGGTGTGAGTATCTTTTTGAAAAATTGCCATAGTTTCCTTCCCATCCATTAGTTATAAAACCGACGGCCTATATTGTAGGATGGCAGGCACACCATCAACACCAACTCTGTTTTCTACTCCCTCTGTTCCTAAATATTTATCTTTTTAGAGATTTCAACAAGTGACTACATACGGAGCAAAAATGAGTGAATCTACACTGTAAAATATGTCTATATACACACCCATATGTGGTAGTCCATTTGAAATCTGAAAAGACAAATATGTAGGAATGGATGGAGTATAAGCGTAGACATAGAGATATATCTCCAGCATCATCCACAACGAAAATGTGCTGGATTGGTTAGAAACGGATGCTCACAACGAGATGACCTAAGTTCGAATTATGTCTTTAACTTTATATTTTTATATTATATATTATTTAATATATACTTCTTTCTCTACTGTACTGACAGTGGAACCCACAAAGTACTTAGAATACAAGATTAAGGATGGATGTGCTTCTTTTTAACTTTCTGTACAAAGCTGTAGCCACCCTGCAAGTCTTGTGTACACTGTACATGCAATTAACTTTTTATAGAGGGAGAATCATACACGCAATTAACTCAAATGGATTGGATGTGACTATTATTTCCAGCATAAGAGCATCTCCAACGGCAGCATGCAAATTTCCTCCCGATTCCTTCTGCGGAGGACGACATCCAACGCCAGCGGCATACATTTTCACAACTCTAACCAAGCAGAGGAAATTTGTGCAAACACAAACTGATTTCATATAAGCATGAAGGATTTCGTATAAAAAAGCTGGATCTTCATATAAACATGATGGATTTCATTACATTTACATGAACTAAGTGGTGCTAATCCGGCTCTCATGCTATAATTAATACCTAATCTAAATGGCCGCCTGCGGATCCCTTTCTCTTCCTCATGTCCGGCAGACACTTGCGAGGTCAACGAAGGTCCTCGGAAAATACGAAGCAGCAAAGAAACCACCTGAATACGCAGCCGTCGCCTCGGTGGTGGCCTTCATGGGACCCAAGTGGCGACGGCCTCCCGTGTTCTACTTCTCCTCGATGATGGCGACAGACATGGAGAAGCTGGCCACCGACTCGTTGCGCTCCATGCACCCGACTTCTGTCTCTGCCTGCATGGTGCTGCCGCAGGCATGGGAGGCATGCCCACAGACACGGGAGGCACAACCACCACAGACACTGGTGGTGCGGTATGACGCGGCAGCGACAACGCTTGTGCCACTGTGCCGGCGTGGAGCAACTCGCCACTCTTCATCGAGCTAGACTGGAGCGGCGAGTTGCTGAACCACGCGCCGGCTTGGGGCGACAACTGGCACCATCGGGCCAAGCAAGGTTGGTGAAGCACCGAGCGGCCTCGCTCGTATCCGCAGGGCTCGGCAGGACACCCAGCCGGGTAGTATGCCAGAGAACAGCTCCTCGAAAGCCATCGGAAGAGTGGATAAAATGGTGAAGGAGGATATGGGAGAGCAGCGGAGGGGTGCGATTCTTTCCCACTGTCTGTCTGGCCTCATTTAAATAGAGGGCGGATGGTAGGAGCTTGGCCGGCGTCTGGCCTCGTTTAAACTGAGGGTGGACGGGAGGAGCTCGGCCGGTGTTGCACTTAATTCCGGCCCGCTCATGAACCGACGTGTGGCCGAAATAGGTTTCTCAATTTACATGCGGGTTTAATGGAGGCGTTTGATGGAGACGAGAAGGCGTGTTCAGCCGAGTGTCCAGAGGGCGGCGTAGTACTATTCGATTTGACAGCTACTAGTAAACCAGGACAGTTCCTGATACGGCTTTAATGCAGACGAGGGAGAGGGTAGCGGCTCTTAAAATGTTGAACGGCCAATGATGCATCCTCCTTCAATTAGCATCCTGAATGCATGAAGGAAGTAATGGGAGGAGGACGGGAAAAAGAGGTAGCACGATGTGAATGCAACGCAGTTTGCACTCATATAAAGGCGCCCCTCCATTACAATGCATCTACCACATCGTACGCACCTAAGCACCTACACTAAGCGCAAAAGTGCTCACTCCAAACCCATGGTGGCAATGCGCACGAGTGGCCAGCGGCTATTCCAGATGGTCCACGATGCTGGCCTGCAGCATGGCACCGAGGATCATCTCCAGACGGTGTTGGTGACCGGCTGGTTCATGGCCATCGTCGACACCAGCTACAACTCTCAGTTGGACCAGATGATCGTTGCCACCATCAACAAGTTCACCATCGTCAAGAAGATCGCATACAACATCACCGTACCCCTCTAGCCCGCAGGCACGGGCTCCTCATTGCCTACCACCCTAATCGCCCTCCATGGCGAGAACCCCTTTCAAGCACTGGTGGCCCTGTGACTGCCCGCCGACGAAACGAAGAATGTTCAACTAGAGGTCACGCTCGCGAGGCGCCTCACCCTGCAAGAAGTCGTCGACCTACACATCCACGTGTACGAGCAAGTCATGTACATATGTATCTACAAGTCCGGTGAGGACGCTGTGACGTTGGCCTTCGTCAACTGGCTAGAAGCATTGGACGCCTTTGTTGAGAAGCACCTTGACCTCGCCATAAAATCCGCCGCTCCTAAGCCGCCAGTCGGTGGCCCGGCGCACTGAGTCGAGGAGGAGGAGGTCGTACATTGATGGATGCATCTTTCTTCTTGCCTCCTATTACCACCACTGCGATCGCATCATCATGGCCTTAATTCTTATTGCGCCATTGCATTCTTGTTCTAGTCAATACAGACATGTGTGACCATTTGCTCACATTTGGAGCCAATTATATGTGTCACTATAACTAGTACTCCATCCTTCAATTTATAAGTTGTGCTTACCTTTTCCATCAACTTCGTGCAATGCACGGGCATCTTGCTAGAAACATTACAACATGCCGAACCACATGTGACCAAACCGACGATGCGCCAACCTAGCTACTACCCCGCTTATCTGGCAGAAAAAGGCCCGCCCTAGCGTCTCCAATCATTATTTCTATCTATCAATCATGCCAAGGAGTAGAACCAAATGTTACAATTTATACAGAGTTGGTGATGATGGTGTGCCTGCCATCCTGCAGTATAGCTCGTCCAATTTATATCTGACGGATAGGAAGGAAACTATGGCAATTTTGCAAAAAGATACCCACACCCCTCTCCACATTTGCAAATAAGGCCTTCCCTCGTTCATCCTTTTCTCCCACAAGATAAACTACTCATACAAATGCATCTTGATGTTCCGTGCAACACATAGGCATCTTGCTAGTAAGAAACAAATCTCGAGTTTGGCATGAGTTCATGCACCGGTAACACCACAATGCCTGGTGCAGGAGTTACATTTCCCTCTCGTGGCCCACGGGACTGAGCTTCAGTGGACCCGATAGGTGGCTGGTCCACATTGTCGGTGTTCTGGGAACGGGGTTCTCCAGACATGCCTGTCTGCGGCCCACGGCATGGCTCTGCGAGCGGGCCTGTATGACCCATCTTCACCTACAAGCTTTCAAGACCCTCACGAGGGGCCAAGCTTCGCGAGGCGGACGACACAAGACCCCCTCAGGAGCGGCCTCACAAGACTTCCTCAGGAGCAGCCTCACCAGGCAGGCTCGTGAGGGGTGGAGAGTTCAAGGCAAGGCAAACCTCGCGAGGTTCCAGTGACGTAAGCCATGACGACCAAGGCCAGGAAGGCGCCAGCGCGCACAGTGTCCTTGTTTCCTCTTTGTTGCTAAGGAAGCAAGCGCAGGCGCGGAGTACCGAGGCGTCAAGCAAAGGTTTCCATATCAGTGCAAAGAGACTAAGACCAGCAGGACGGGAAGACGGAGGTCACTGTGGAGTCCAAGACGGCGTCACCACCAGAGTCTTCTGCGGGCGAAGACTGCTTTTGTCAGGATAAACTGTACTAGCTGTCCCCTTTCAAATTGGCCGTTGTTGGCTCCCTTCCCGCTCAATATTTGGGGAGAGGACCAGGGCCTCTATAAATAGGACTAGCCACCACCATAGCTAGGGATTGGGCGGATCGAGAGAGGCCAGAACTACCACAAGTTCACCGAGCATAAGAACACCTCTCCTCAGGAGGCTGTTCTTCCCCTTGTACTGTTCATCCTCAGCCCAAGAGGCAATCCACCACCACCACACTGGAGTAGGGTATTACACCACAACGGTGGCCCGAACCAATATAAATCTTGTGTCCTTTGTCTTGCAAGTTCATCAAGTTAGCCCGTAAGATCTTAGCGAAGTTAGGACGTGGATCGGTAGGGGGAGATCTTCGCGTGCACCCCAGTGTTCGAACCTTGAGGGTTTTGCCAGAACCCGTGATCCGACATTTGGCTCGCCAGGTAGGAGGTGCGCCAGAGTTTTCCTTCCGTCGAGCTGCGCTCTGCCGCCACCTCGCTTTGCCCTCATGGCAGGCATCTCGCTCCCTGCTCCGACGACCGGTGCCGACGACGGCGCCAGGGGGCTCCTAGCCTTGGCCCCCGCCCTGCGGCAGGTGTAGTGGCCGCCCAATTCAAACCAGAGATGCCGCCGCGCATCGACAGCACGGCGGACTCGACGCCTTTCCTGCTAGCATATGAGGAGGTCGTTCTTAAGGCCGGGGGCGATGACAAGGTCATGCCCAACTGGCTTCCCATGGCTCTCACTAGCGCACCGCGCGCCTGGCTGCTCAACCTTCCCGGATCCACGGTGGCATCTTGGTAGGAGTTCCACGGACTCTTTGTTGCACGCTACATGGTGCCGGCGCACCACATGGTTGCGGCCCTCCTCGGCGGCTCGCAAGTACCACCCTCGGATCGTCACATCAAGTCGTTCTTTCGTAAGGTCGGCGCTGCTTCCAAGCGCCCCGGGGCTCCGCCAGGCTGGGCCACGCCCGAGGCCGACCTCACCTTCGACTCAGGGGATCATCCTGCCTCCACCATCGGCTCGGGTGCGCTCCCAATGCTTTGCACGCCCACCATCTGCCACGTGTCCATCACCAAGACGCTCATTGACAGTGGTGCCGGCATCAACGTGCTCTCCGTCGAGGCCTTCAGCCTTCTTCAAATACCGCTCGAGCGGCTCCGCCCTAGCAAGCTTTTCTCAGGGGTTGGTGGAGGCTCCGCCAGCTCCTTGGGGTAGATCCGCCTCCCCGTGACCTTCGACACGCGCGACAACTACCGCATGGAGCTCATCGACTTCGACATCACCCACATCAGCCTCCCGTACAACGCCATCCTTGGGTACCCAGCTCTAGCCTAGTTCATGGCAGCAACCCATCTGTCTTACAACCTCATGAAGATGCCGGGGAGCGAAGGAGTCCTCACCATCAAGGGGGATGCCAAGGAAGCCTTGATGATGCTCAAGCTCGCCCTCAAGACCGCTGTAACAGCATAGCCCTCCGACTCGGATACCTCCAAGGACAACGGAGCCGCACCAACCAAGAAGAAGCAGTTTTTCACTCAGGACAAGGAAGAAACAAAGAGAGTGCCAGTCGAGGAGGACGGGTCCTCAGGGGCAACCTTTACCATAGGCGCCAACCTCGAGCCTAGTCAGGAGGAGGCGTTGGTGAAGTTCTTGCGCGCAAACAAGGAAGTGTTCGCTTGGGAGCCCGATCAGCTGGTGGGGGTCCCAAGAGAGGTGATAGAGCACCACCTGAAGGTGTGCCCCAACGTACGTCCCATGAAGCAGAAGGCGAGGCGGCAGTCCACGGAGAAGCAAGCTTTCATCATCCAAGAAACCCGCAAGCTGGAGGCTGCGGGTGTCATTCGTGAGGTTCGGTACCCCGAGTGGCTGGCAAACCCCGTCGTTGTCCCTAAGAAAGGCGGGAAGGAGCGGATGTGCGTCGACTTCACCAACCTCAACAAGGCCTGCCCCCAAGATCCGTTCCTGCTTCCACGCATCGACCAGATCGTCGACTCCACTTCCGAGTGCGACTTGATGTGCTTCCTAGATGCGTTCTCAGGATATCACCAGATCAAGATGGCGGTAGAAGATGTGGAGAAGATGGCCTTCCTAACCCCGTGTGAGGTGTACTGCTACACTTGCATGCCTTTCGGACTGCGCAACGCAGGCGCAACCTTCCAGCGACTCATGCACATCGCCCTGGGTTAGCAGCTCAGGAGGAACGCTGAAGCCTACGTCGGCGACATCATGGTGAAGTCTCGGGAGGCGAGGACCTTGATCCAAGACCTGGAGGAGACCTTTGAAAGCCTCCGCCAGGTGGACTTGCGGCTCAACCCGGAGAAGTGCGTGTTTGGCGTCCCTTCCGGCAAACTGCTGGGCTTCCTTGTGTCCCACAGGGGGATCGAGGCCAACCCAGAGAAGGTCAAGGCCATTGAAGACATGAGTCCAGCGCAAACCCTCAAGGCATGCAGAAGCTTGCTGGACGGGTCACTACGTTGGGAGAGCATGCCCTACCCTTCTTTAAGCTGATGAAGAAGAAGGGCCCATTCGAGTGGACCCCGGAGGCCGACCGAGCATTTCAAGACCTCAAGAGATACCTGACTAGCCCCCAGTGATGGTGGTGCCGCGACCTCTCGAGCCCCTAGTGTTCTATCTTGCCGCCACTCCCTACTCCGCCAGCGCGGCTTTAGTGGCGGTTCGGGAAGAACACCAAGCCAAGGGCGCATCGCGCCGAGCTATACCTCCAGTAGAGACAACACAAGACCCGGAGGGCGCCACAAGGGCCGCCGCAGCAACAGCAGAAGAGCAAGCTCAGCAGGACGACGCTCCCGAACCCGCAAAGGCCTCGACAAGCGACGCGCTGGGGGCTCCACCACCTCAGGAGGCACCCCAGCTCCCAGAAGACGCAAGCCTCATGAACACGCCTACCCTCGTCGAGCACCTGGTATACTTTGTCAGCATAGTGTTACGGGAGGCAAGAGCACGGTACCCCATGCCTCAGAAGCTCCTGCTTGCGCTCCCGATGGCCTCACGAAAGCTGTGACACTACTTTCAAGGCCACCCTTCAAAGTCGTCTCGGCCTACCCATTGGAGAGGGTTCTCAGGAGCCCCAACTCTGCTGGAAGGGTCGCTGAGTGGAACATCAAGTTGCAAGCATTCCAGTTGGAGTTCAACATTGATGGCCCACAAGTATAGGGGATCTATCGTAGTCCTTTCGATAAGTAAGAGTGTCAAACCCAACGACGAGCAGAAGGAAATGGTAAGCGGTTTCCAGCAAGGTATTCTCTGCAAGTACTGAAACAAGTGGTAATAGATAGTTTTGTGATAGGATAATTTGTAACGAGCAACAAGTAACAAAAGTAAATAAAGTGCAGCAAGGTGGGTCAATCCTTTTTGTAGAAGGACAAGCCTGGAAAAACTCTTATATAGAGAAAAGCGCTCCCGAGGACACATGGGAATATCATCAAGCTATTTTCATCACGTTCACATGATTCGCGTTCGGTACTTTGATAATTTGGTATGTGGGTGGACCGGTGCTTGGGTACTGTCCTTACTTGGACAAGCATCCCACTTATGATTAACCTCTATTGGAAGCATCTGCAACTACAACAAAAGTATTAAGGTAAACCTAACCATAGCATGAAACATAGTGATCCAAATCAGCCCCTTACGAAGCAACGCAGAAACTAGGGTTTAAACTTTTGTCACTCTAGCAACCCATCATCTACTTATTACTTCCCAATGCCTTCCTCTAGGCCCAAATAATGGTGAAGTGTCATGTAGTCGGCATTCACATAACACCACTAGAGGAGAGACAGCATACATCTCATCAAAATATCGAACGAATACCAAATTCACATGACTACTAATAGCAAGACTTCTCCCATGTCCTCAGGAACAAACGTAACTACTCACAAAGCATATTCATGTTCATAATCAGAGGGGTATTAATATGCATATAGGATCTGAACATATGATCTTCCACCAAATAAACCAACTATCATCAACTACAAGGAGTAATTAACACTACTAGCAACCTACTAGCACCAATCCCGGACTTGAAGACAAGAATTGGATACAAGGGATGAACTAGGGTTTTGAGAGGAGATGGTGCTGATGAAGATGTTGATGGAGATTGCCCTCTCCCGATGAGAGGAGCGTTGGTGATGACGATGATTTCCCCCTCCTGGAGGGAAGTTTCCCCGGCAGAACAGCTCTATCGGAGCCCTAGATTGGATCCACCTCGTGGCGGCGGAGTTTCGTCCGAGAAGATGGCTTATGATTTTTTCCTCATCGAAAGACTCCATATAGCAGAAGATGGACATCAGAGGGCCACCAAGGGGTCCACGAGGTAGGGGGGCGTGCCCAGGGGGTAGGGCGCGCCCCCACCCTCGTGGGCAGGGTGTGCCCCCTGGTGAACTTCTTGCGCTCAGTATTTTATATATATATTCCGAAAACGTCTTCCGTGAAGTTTCAGGACTTTTGGAGCTGTGCAGAATAGGTCTCTAATATTTGCTCCTTTTCCAGCCCAGAATCCCAGCTGCCGGCATTCTCCCTCTTTATGTAAACCTTGTAAAATAAGAGAGAATAGGCATAAGTATTGTGACATAATGTGTAATAACAGCCCATAATGCAATAAATATCGATATAAAAGCATGATGCAAAATGGACATATCAAGCACTACCAGGGTCATCAAGGGAGCCACACTCGCTGATTTCATGGCAGAATGGAGAGACGCCCCGGCGCTTGAAGTAGGCGAAGATCGGTCCGTCTCATCGGGAAGTGAGGCGCCTGACGGCTGGGTCATGTATTTCGATGGTGCCTTCTCACACTAGGGCGTGGGGGCTGGAGCGGTGCTCATCTCACCCACTCAGGACAAGCTCTACTACACCGTGTGACTCTGCTTTCAGTAGGGCGAGAAGGTCTCCAACAACATCGCAGAATACGCAGGCCTCATAGCTGGCCTGAAAGCTGCGGCAGCTCTCGGGGTGAAGCGCCTCACCGTTAGGGGTGACTCACAACTCCTCATCAACTTATCCAACAAGGTGTACGAGCCGAAGGACGAGCACATGGAAGCATACCTCGCGGAGGTGCACAAGATGGAGAAGCAATTCCTGGGCCTGGAGTTGCAGCACGTGCCCCGTGGCACCAACAAGGAAGTTGGTGACATCGACAGAAGAGCATTCGAGCGACAGCCCCAAGAGCCTGGCGTCTTCGAGGAGTGGCTCTTCAAGCCATCAGCAACACCACCGCTTTCAAGAACAGCTCAGCCTCGTGAGGTACTCCCACAGCCGCCTGCCACAGGAGCCCCGGCCTGTGGCCCGACCTCGGGAGCGCGCCTACTATTGGCGCTCGAGCCCCAGGAGGGATGCTAGACCAAGGAATTCAAGGAATACCTGAAGCAAGGGACGTTGCTGAAGAAGGAGGAGGACGCAGAGCGCGTGGCCCGGCAGGCCACATCATACTGCATCCGGGACAGTGAGTTATATAGGAAGCGGCCAATTGACGTTTCTCTGTGTTGTATCTCTAGGGAACAGGGGAAAGAGCTGATAGCCGACATACACGGCGGGGACTGCGGGCACCATTCATCATCGTGTACCCTCATCATCAAGGCATTCCATAGCGGATTCTACTGGCCTATGGCGCTAAATGACGCGGTTGAGCTGGTGAAGTCCTGCGAGGCCTGTCAATTCCACGCCAAGCAGATCGATCAGCCAGCTCAGGGCCTCCAGACCATTCCACTCTCGTGGCCATTCGTAGTTTGGGGGCTAGGTATCCTGGGCCCATTCCCTCGGGCACCTGGGGGCTATCGATACCAATATGTTGCCATCGACAAGTTCACTAAGTGGGCGGAGGTTGAAGCCGTCCGCACCATCCCAGCTGGCTCTGCGGTCAAGTTCATCAAGGGCCTCATGAGCCATTTTGGGGTCCCCAACCGCATCATCACCGATAATGGCTCGTAGTTCACTAGTAATCTCTTCAAGTCATATTGTGCTAACCTTGGAACGCAGATCTGCTACGCTTCGGTAGCGCACCCCAGGAGCAATGGCCAGGCCGAACGTGCCAACGTGGAGGTCCTGAGAGGCCTCAAGACCAGGACCTTCAGGAAGAAGCTCGAGGCCTACGGCAGGGGCTGGCACGATGAGCTCCAGTCCGTGCTGTGGTCCATCCGCACCACCGCCACCAAGCCGACGGGCGAGACCCCGTTCTTCCTCGTCTACGGAGTAGAAGCAGTCCTCCCTCATGAGGTCAGACATCCCTGCGCACGGGTTCTAGCATTTAATGAAACGCAACAGGACGCCGGGCGGGGGATGGACCTCGTGCTAGGGGAGGAACGTCGCCGTGAAGCTGCACTATGGGTAGCAAGATACCAGCAGGCGCTGTGGCGGTACCACTGTCGCAGCGTCCGCTCTAGAACGCTCGAGGTGGGTGACCTCGTCCTGAGGCAGGTCCTCTCTAGGGAAGGGCTGCATAAGCTCTCACCCATGTGGGAGGGCCCGTTCAAGGTCGTCCATGTCTCCAGGCCTGGAGACACAAGATGGGGTACCCATCCAGAACGCTTGGAACATTCAGCACCTTCAGAAATTCTACCCCTGAAGAAGGACAAGCGCCTGTGAAGAAGGCCCGGCGCCTGTGAAGAAAGGCCCAGCGCCTGTGAAGAAGGCCCAGCGCCTATGAAGATCGCCGCCCATGACACTCTCACGTAATAATGAGTTGGGTTGTACACGCCCCGGAGTCTCAGGAGTGCCGCCCTTGGGCCTCAGGGGCTCCCTCCCATGTCTTACTGGAAGCACTTAGCTCTGCGCTGGTCAGAAGACGTCGAAGACTAGACTAGGTGCCGGACGCGGCTTTTCATTTGCTTTCCGAAGTTGGCTCGTCCCTCTTTAATTGAAAATTGCTTTCTGGTGTCTCTTGCTGGTCTCGTCCTTTCACTTTCTGCCCTATTTCTGCCTTCATTTCTTTGGTCGGCCTGTACTCTCTCTCGCGTTCCTCGCGAGGGAGCTGAACAGGTACCTTCATGAGCTTCCTTCTTCAGTTTTTTGCGAGGTACCCTCGTTCGAGCCCGCAAGCTGGCGCACCTCTGTCTCAATCCGTGCCCCTCAGGTACCGCGATGTGAAGCGCTGGGTAAATGCCAGGGCGCCTGTGACCAAGCCTCAGGTGAATGATAAACCTCTTGATGAATTTTTTTTGCAGCTCCTAAGCGCCTACCAGGCCAAGGAGGCCTCGGCAGGCACCAGGAAGCAAGCGCCTCGTGAGGAGGAGGCTATCTCGAGCAAGTCAAGCTAAGTTATCCCTACATAAAACGATGATGTTGCGACACAGCACAGGAACGACAAACACAACATAATGATTAAGATCATAGTTCGATACACGCCCCTCCGGGGCCCATTCTGGTTTCTTCCTGATGCAGGAAGGAAATGAAGAACAAAATAAAAGCAGTGCGTGCCCCTACAACGATCCGCTAGGGTGGGCTCTTGGCGTCATCCAGAGCTCAGCCAGACCCCTCCCCGCGCTTCACGGAGACGCGGTGACGAGATGACCCACTGCCGCCTTCGAAGCGGGTGCGGTGGCTGGTCGTAACTGCCACTGCTGGAGTTGATGGTGGAGGAAGAGCCGCCGTAGCTGGACAAGATGTGGTCGGCCCCAAGGGCAGGTTCACCCTCATCCTCATCACGACCATCGCCAAGGCCAAGCACCTCCTCGCTGTCGTTGACATCAGGGCAGCACCCGGCGCGGCGACCATCTTCCCCAAACACCCTCACGTAGAGGGTCATGTCACCGTTATACTTGAAATGGAGGGTGCACTGCCTGCCCAGGCAGCGCGCGTGGGCAAACGTCTGCCAGCCATGGGCCAGGGCTATGTTGCCTGCGACGGAGACCCCGACCGCGACCCAGGAAGCCCTGCTGCAGCAGCCATCCGCCTGCAGCCAGAACTCGCTTTGACCAGAGGCTGGCAGTTCGTCGATGAAGAAACGCGGGAACTGAAGCCAGTTGTCGGCCGGGTTCTCCGACTAGACGACGAACTCCGGTAGCACCTCCGCTGAGTGGAAGCGTGGCCGGGGAGGCAGCGCAACTATGGCGCGTCTCCCTTCATCGACAGGACAACCATGACCGGAGCGACCCCTGCCACACGAAGCGGCGCCACCACGACTACGCGGGCCGCGGCGGGGGTAGCGGTGTGCTTGCAGGGACGGCCACGTCCATGCTTGGGCACCAGAGAGCCGGGCCCCTCGCGAGGGGCCTTCCCTTTCTCCGCGGCGGAGAACCTCTTCGACAGCGTCATTGGTGTCGCAACTGGCGATGGAGAAAAGGGGGAGAAGCGAGCGTAATGGGAAGAGATGGGCGACGGGGGCTCTGCCCCCCTCCTCATTTATAGCAGAAGAAGGCCAACCAGCGCCCCCCACGATCACAGGTAATGATGGTTTTTTCCTGCATGTAGCAGAGACTCGTCAAATTGAGCAGTTGTCGAGGCGGCGTGGGGAAGCGGAGACGCCCACGTCCAACCAACCTCCACGCGTCGACCAAGGCCGCAGGATTGGGGCCCGCGGCGCTCCGCACTTTCCCCTTGGCTTCGCCTCGAAGCTAATCCCAAGCGTGCCTTGGGCTCAGGGGCTACTGTTGGTGTTCTAGGAACGGGGCTACTGTTGGTGACGGGGTGGCTCTGCGAGCGGGCCCGTACGGCCCATCTTCACCAACAAGCTTTCAAGACCCTCGCGAGGGGCCAAGCCTCGCGAGGAGGACGACACAAGGCCTCCTCAAGAGCGGCCTCACAATACCTCCTCAGGAGCGGCCTCACCAGGCTGTCTCGTGAGGCGTGAAAGTTCAAGGCAAGGCAAACCTCACGACGTTCCAGTGACGTAAGCCATGACGACCAAGGCCAGGCGGGTGCAAGCGCGCACAATATCCTTGTTTCCTCTTTGGTGCTAGGGAAGCAAGCGCAGGCGCGGAGTACCAAGGCATCATGCAAAGGTTTCCATATTAGTGTAATAAGACCAAGACCAGCAGGACGGCAAGACGAAGGTCACCATGGAGCTCAAGACGGCGTCACCACCAGAGCCTTTTGCAGGCAAAGACTGCTTTTGTCAGGATAAGTTGTACTAGCTGTCCCCTTTCAAAATGGCCGTTGTTGGCTCCCTTCCCTTTCAATATTTGGGGAGAGGACCAGAGCCTCTATAAATTGGACTAGCCACCACCATAGCTAGGGATCAGACGGATCGAGAGAGACCAAAACTACCACAAGTTCACCGAGCACAAGAACACCTCTCCTCATGGAGGCTCTTCTTCCCCTCATACTGTTCATCCTCAGCCCAAGAGGTAATCCACTACCACCACACTGGAGTAGGGTATTACACCACAACGGTGGCCCAAACCAGTATAAATCTTGTGCCCTTTGTGTTGCGAGTTCATCGAGTTAGCCCGTAAGATCTTAGCAAAGTTAGGACGTGGAACGGTAGGGGGAGATCTTCGCGCGCACCCCAATGTTCGAACCTTGAGGGTTTTGCCAGAACCTGTGATCCGACACACATGTCATGCTCCCGAAGGCAGAGGGGCGGTGGGGCCGAGAGGGGTGAGCCGCGGGTCGGGGACGTGTGGTGTCATGAGTTCGAGCGGCGTCATGGGAATTGCATGTGGATGTGTAGAAAATTGAGGGGTGATGCTCGCCGCATTTCAGCTGGCCCACATGTCATGCACACAATGGCAGAGGGGAGGTGCGGCCGAGAGGGGTGAGGAACATGTCGGGGGACGTGGTGCCGTGGGTTGGAGCAGCATCGTGGGAATCGCGAGTGGCAGCGTATGAAACGTGATGGCCACCGTAGTTCAAATTCCATGGACAAGATGTCATGTCTACTAACACATGCATTGCATACCAATCACTGGAAGGAGTAGTCGAGAAAGCTAGGCGGATAAATAGTCAAGCGGGCCTACGCTGCTACTTATTCGAAAGACATGCAACCGTCAAAATAGTAGTTCATCTATATCAATATACACAGAGAGGAAATATTTTTTTACAACAGAGGAAATAGTTCATCCATCCATAATGCCATGTTGCTGGTGCAACTTCTTCTTCTTATTCTCATTTTCTATGGGAGACGGCTTCACAACAATCTCTTTGGACCTTGCAGCTATTTCAAAACTCACACGGGCGTCGAGGGCAGCATATTTTATCTGCTCGTACGTCAAGGGATAATTCTCCCATCCATACGACCTTAATGCCAGCATCTCATCACCCTTCCAAAGATTTTTACCGAGCACAAAATTTTCTACGTTGAATAGGGATGGTGTCTGTTTATCACAATCTTCTACAGGAATTTTGATTCTGGTTTGTAGGTCAGCGATGCTTTTCAAATCAAGGTTGTACGGTGCCAACTTCTGTTTGTCCCCTTCGATAGCTGCCCCACAGAAGTATATATCCTCCCGAGACAAGAAATCATGGAGCTCACCTGGTATGGAGGGCGCGTGTATGATGTGGTACACCAAAACATCATCTTTGAGGCACAGCTGAAGGATGGTGGTGCGTTGGATCTTCCCAGTGGCACGCTCCATGTACTCTGCATCAAGACCGATGACCTTCATCTCTACCTTTTGGAGGGAGTTGGATACATTGTTCATCCACTTCCGAACAACCCTTGGGTGATTGGTGACGGTGGCAACTATGATCAACGAGCCTTCGACGAGGACATGTTGGACACTAAAAACCTGCATCTGGATCTCTTTCGCCATTTGGAACCACTGGAATGGAGGGCTATGGTTTGGAGAATTAGGGTTAGATGGCTAGTCTAACTAAAGAAGATGATTACTTAAAGGGGCTTTAGAATTACTCCAGGAGTATGCGAAGAGGTTAAAACAATGTGATTGCAGTGGGGTTTGGATGCAAATGAAGATGAAGGAGAGGTGAAGAAGCCGAGGAAAATCAGTTCTCGATGGAGAAGTAAATGGGAGAAGTGGCCTGCAGGCAGTTGATTAGACGGCTAGGCAGACAAAACGAAAATGCTATGCAGGTAGACTAAGGAGTTGTACATGTCCATGTACGTGCCCATCCTTCTAACGATACATGTGCCACTGGCTAGTTGAGGTCACTCTTTCGAATCACTGTGGCGAGATATTTTATGATTCCTTTTTATTTTAGCACCCCTCCTAACAGGTGGGACCTATGCAAACAGATATAAAAAAATGTGTCATAGATGGTTCAGGTAGATATTGGCACATGCATGGGAGACACAACATTCTCTGGTTAAGGAATATGTGGTTATCCTCAAAAAAGAAAAGAAAAAACCTTCTTCGCGCTTCCGCATGCACGAGAATTTGGTTCTGCTTGCAATATGGATGATACCTGGAGGATGAAGTGAACCCAGAGGCATGCTAGCACGGGAGACCTATTTTCTCTATACAGTACTACTCCGTATGTTCCTACTAGTAGTAGTACAACTATGGTACACTTGATGGTCAAAATATTATTCATCCGGTCCTCACAGTGAAGTGACAAGACCCTGCACCCGAGGTCACACTAGTCTAGGCGGTGTGTTCGGGTTACCAAAGTCAGCCGCACCTTGTGCACTATGCATTCACTGTCATTATCGCTGTATAGCATGCCTCGCCTCGTCTCCCTCTCCCCTAGCACCACTCCATCTCCATCTCCATCTCACCGGAGATCCTGAGGTCACCCTTCATCATCTCACTGTGCCCCGGCGTACCCTCGCCTCTCTCGCCTCCCCAAGTACCACTATTCCCTCGCTAGCTGCTCCAGCACCGAGAGCCTTCTCCCCCGTAAATCAAGCCCCCCAAACCCCACATTCCAAACTCCACCATGGCCGAATGGCAACCGTGCATCATCCATATGAGTCGTGATTGGAGCAACCTCCGCAGTGACATCCTCGACCTCTATTGTTCGTGTATGGATATGTTGAGCGCCGTGCTGCTGGCTGCAAGCTCGAGAGACATGCACATGACCATCGCTGAAGCGAGGCCTAAGCTTTTGAAGACACCCTACTTGCTGCTATCTGGTCTTGCGAGATTTTCTTACCATGATACGGAGGCATACATGATGCCCCTCGACTTGAATCCGACCTCCATTAGCCGAAACTTCTTTACAGGTATGTAGTGGGTCACCATACATCATTTCCCTCGACTTCGATCCGATCACCATCGCCCAAAACTTCTTGGCGGGTATGTACAGGTTCGGCATGAACTCCCACTGGATGGCTGCCGTCAGAGAAGACAGGAAAAAGTTGGTGCTCGTGAACTTCCAGACCTCCCATGAGATTATCCTTCCCCCTTTGGATTATATAGAGCTTTACCATCACGGTCCAAGTCATCTAGATTACCACGTTAGTTGGACGGACCTTGTCTTGCAAAATATTGTAATCTGCCAAGTGCCCACACGAGATGCGGATTACACGGACTTCAAGCTAATTGCATTGTTCGACCTTGAACTTGCCTATCTTTCCGCTGGTGCCTTCTTTAGTTGGAGACAACTCACATCGCAGTGGATCGTCAAAGATGATACACACTTGTGTGATGCTATTGAACACAATGCCATCATCTACGCGATTGACAAAGTAGATGGCACCATGTATTGCTGGGACAACGCGTGTAAGTTGTTTCCGTCTGATATTAACGATAACGCCATGACACTGTTTGAACTTTTTGTGATGATTGGCATGTCGGGGGAAATGACACCTACGGGATCACGAGGAATCCCTTTTTGCTACGGTTAGGGGGCGCGGGGCTGTGGAAAGAGCGGGATTGAGAGATTAACGTGGGGGGGGGGATAATCCAGATTCGGGCTGCAAGTGCTGCGTAATACCCTAATCCTGCTAGTTCCTGTTTATCTTGTGTTCTTGGACTAGTTATAAGACGTGCAGGGTCCAAAAAATCTGAATCCTCTCTCAATACGCCGCGGGCCTCCTTTTATAGTCAAAGGGGATGCCAAAGTGGCACACAGAAGATGGAAAGCTATACAGTAGTCGAGTCTATCTATTGGCACCATAGGACAAACGCATTTAATGCGCTGCTGACGTGCCCTCCTTGCTTTATTGGGGATGGTAAGGAAGCTCGTCCCAGTTGTCGCCGCCTCGCCTGGCTTCGACGTGCGTCCGAACTGGCGAGGCGTGTAGCACCATGCTGGCCGGCTGCTGAGTTGGTGCAGTGGCACAGTCTTCACGAAGATCGGCATGCCACCACACAGGTGCTTGCCGAGTCGGCCTAGAGGCCGCACGTTGCCATGCAAGCACATGCCTAGCTAGTGGGCTGGCAGCTGCATGGGAATGGCGGTGAGGTCTTGGCAGATGTGGGCCTGGCTGCGACCTCGTGGATATTTTCGGAAAGAGTCTTGCCGGGGCCCCGACAAGGGTCTTGCCATGGCATCGTGGTCGTCCCCGGCAAGGGTCTTCCCGGGGGTCTCATGGGTATCCTTGGCAAGGATCTTGCCGAGGATCGTCGTCTTCTGGTCATCATCTAGTCTTGTGTGCTTCTGGTCTCCACAAAGATGCCACCATGGAGGTGCCTCCCGAGCCTCGGTATCAAAGTGGTTGATGGTGTTGGAACTCTTGGGCTCAAGGGGGCGGCTCTGCTAGTGTCGGGCAAGTTGCCTTGCCGGGGTTGCGGAGGCCTCCCCGGTAAGGGCTTTGCTGGGAGAGTCCACCTCGCCCCTCTGCTCTTCGTGTTTCTGGTTTGGCATTGTTCTGGTGGTCTTGTGGCTTCGCTTCCTTCCTCTTCCCCGCTAGGTGTAGCCGTAGGCACGGCTCCAACTGCCCACGCACAAGTAAAGGGGTAAAAAATAGGACCCCTCCTTTTGTGCACTGACAGGAGCCCCCGGGCCTGGGCCATACATAAGCGTGACACGTTGTTGGGCTAGGCCCAAAACGGTGCGTGGGCACACGGGGCCGGGTTGAACTGCAGTAACACCCTCCCCCGTCGCACTTCCCCATGACCCATGTTGAATGTGCGATGTGGGGGTCGTGCATGATGTGGGGGTCATGCGTGTGGCGGTTGCTGCCCTCATGCGTCACATCATAGTAAATGGTAAAGAGGTGGCCCACGCCTTCCCAATAAAAGGGAGGAAAACGCAGGGGCGCGGCTCATTTAATAGGTGGACTCTGGTCGCGGCCTTCAAGGTGCCCGCGCCCCATGGTCACGGGGTGGAATGCGGTCGCTTCAGTCGCCCTCTTGATTCCGGTTCACTTGCCACATCTCCTTCATGCCCGGAGGAGGGTAGGTGGTGGACACGGAGGGCACAAGCCATAATGTGGAGGTGGGAAACTGGGTCGTCGCTGATTGCAGCAGCGGGACGGTCCCGATTCCCTGCGCCCCTTGGCGGCCGGATTGGGCGGCCGAGCCTCGGCCCCGCCCCTTTATAAGAAGAAAGGGAGAGGGACGGCGTCCTTTGGTCCTTCAGCGCTCATATCCTCCGCCTCGACTCCTTTCTTCCCTTCATCATGGCGAGAGGGCGTGCTGGTGCTCCGATGGCGGCGATGAGGGCTCCGCTCGACAATGTGCCCTTCCTTCCCAAGAGCTCGTGGCAGCGGAACCCGTCGCGAGAGGAAGAGGGAGGAGGCGAGGCCGAGGCCGCCGTGGCGCTCGGGGAGGAGGAGGATGTGGCAGCGCACCGGCTTCGCCACCGCCTGCGGCCCCTCCTCCAATGAAGGGCCATGTCGGAGACCAGCCCCACAAGTTCTACATCAGGCTGCGCGGGCCAATGCGCGGCCGTCTTCGTCTCCCCACTCCATTTGCTTGAGAGATGGAGCTTGACCCGCCTCAGTCCTTGAGGCTGCACATGAGGGGCTGCGGGAATGGCAGCATGCGGGTCGACATCGACTTCCCAGCCCCTCATGTTATGTATCTCCACCGTGGGTGGAAGACCTTCGCCCGTGCCCATAGCCTATCCGAGGGGCTCGTCCTCCAATTCAAATTGATGGAGGATGGCCTGCTCTCCGTCAAGGTCTTCAGGCTCTTGGGAACTCGCTTGAGGTGTTATGCGGAGAGCTCCTCTGACGGGGAACCCTACTCCTTGAGCAAGAGTGATGAGGAGGACAGCGACAGCGACGACGATGGCGTCAAGCGGGAGGACGTCGACTCTGACTGACCGCGCCGCCCCCCTCCCTTGGCCCTGCGCTCTGCCGAGGGTTTTCCTCATCAAGCCCTCCATCGGCGCGTTCCCCTCCGCTTCCTTTTTGCCTTCACTGCAGCACCTGGGAGGAAAAGGGCAAGAACGAAGATCACAGGGAACCTATCTTTCTCCTTAAATTGTAGGCACTTGCCAAATCTTAATTTCTATATAATGTAATCTCTCGAGCCCATTCTTGTATCCTGTAACCTTTGTACTTGCATCAGCATATTAATGAAAAAGTCTAGTCCTGCCAGTAACTCGTGCACGTGTACATTCGTGCGGAGGCGAAATGCCTTCTTAGTGTAAATAAACATGTCCTTCTGGCAAGCCACCTTGCTGGCGCCCCTCGCGCCTGCGGAAGAATCACATCTGCCGGGTTATAGACAAAGGGCCCAGCCCCCTGTCCACCTCTTTTTTACAAGTGTCACCACGACAACTGTAACCGAAGCAGCGTTCGAGTCAGAAATGGGAGCCCTCGAGTCCTTAAAGACGAGTGGCGAGGTTTTCTAATGCACAAGTCATAGGTTATGAATACGAATGGGCAAGAGGTAAACTTTATCTGTTTGGTTTGCCAGGGATCACCCTGCCAGGCAGTCTTCTCAACTTCTTGCCGGAGCTGGGTCCTTTGCGGGATCGCGCCTCTTTGCCGTGACCGAAAAGAAGTGAGGACAAAAGCATAGAACCTTGGTGGTTCACTAACATTTACTGGAATCAAAAAGCAGTACAGTACCCTGGACAAGCATGCATATACGTATATACACAAACATGGAAATCGACATGAAACTATACATAATAAGGGATTCCTTTTCCCTGACTGCGCACAGGGTCTGCGCCTGGCTCTATACATAGGGTTACATGCATCTGCGTCAAGGCTAGTACGAAATAGGGGTTGCGGGGCTCCCGGCAACCGCGCCTTAGGGGTAAAACTTGCGAAGATGTTCACTATTCTAGGAGTTGCTCACCAGAATGCCATCTTCGGTCTCCAGGAAGATTGTGCCAGGCCCGGTGACTCGTATTACCCGATAAGGGCCTTCCCACTTCGGCGTCAACTTGTTTGGATTCTTGGGGGATTGGATCCACCAAAGAACAAGGTCGCCTTGCTCAAGGCTTCGGGCGTAAACCTTGCGTGTATGATAGCGGCGCAAGGCTTGCTGATAATGAGCGGCTCGCATAGCAGCCCGAAGACGATCTTCCTCAAGGAGCATCGCATCATCTTGGCGCAACTGCTCTTGCTCAAACTCATCATAAGCGAGCACTCGAGGTGACCCGTATATGAGTTCAGTGGGGAGAACTACTTCTGCCCCGTATACCAGGGCAAAGGGTGTCTAGCCAGTGGCTCGATTTGGTGTCGTCCTAATTGACCAAACAACCGTTGGCAACTCATCAATCCAGCGCCTTCCAAACTTGTGTAGCTTGTCAAAAGTCCTAGTCTTCAGGCCCCGCAGCACTTCTGCATTCGCCCTCTCAGCCTGGCCGTTACTTCTGGGATGGGCAACAGAAGCAAAACAGACCTTGCTGCCGAGGTCTTGAATGTACTACATGAAGGTGCGGCTTGTGAACTTCGTGTCGTTGCCGGTGATGACTCTGTTCGGCACACCGAAACGGCAGACTAGTCCCTTGAAGAACTTGATGGCTGACTGTGTTGTTATCTTTCTCACTGGCTCCACTTCCGACCACTTTGTGAACTTGTCGATCGCGACGTACAAGTCCTCAAAGCCCCCGGTAGCACGGGGAAAGGGGCCCAGTATGTCGAGCCCCCAGACCGAAAATGGCCAGGAAAGAGGGATTGTCTGAAGAGCTTGGGCGGGTTGATGAAGCTTCTTTGAATGGAACTGGCACACTTCACACTTGGTTACTAGCACAGTTGCATCCTGGAGGGTAGTGAGCCAGAAGAAATCTTGCCGGAACGCTTTGCCGGCAAGAGCCCTTGACCCTATGTGGGAGCCACACATGCCTCCTTGTATCACTGCCAACAGCCTCCATCCATCCTCTCAAGGAATGCACTTCAATTTCACACCGTTCGGTCTTCTCCTATAGAGGCCATCATCCACGAGCTGGTACATGCTGGACCTACAGGCTACTTTCTCTGCTTCTTCCTGCTCCTTGGGGAGCTCTCCTGTTTGGTGGAAGCGGATGGTGGCCTGTGCCCACGCCGGAGCCTGGGGCTCGACGACAAGGACTAAAGGCTCATCTTCGGCCGTAAGGGAAGCTGCTTCTATGGCCAGGGCGTGAGGCCCTGCCGAGGATTGCTGCCCTCCGGCAAGCTTGGGACTCCTGGCAACGTCCTTGCCGGCGGCTCCTGGGAGCTCAGCGGGAAAGTACTAGCCGGGGCTTGCCTTCCTTCATTTGTTCTGTCCTGCTAATGGTTCAACGGATGGGTGAGTTAGCTGAAGCACAAAGGTACCTGGTTCCACAAGCAACTTGAGGGCAGCACGCTTTGACAGGTCATCGGCAATGCCGTTCTCCGCTTGGGGAACATGCTCTGCTTGCAATCTGTTGAAGCGCTCTTCCAAATTCCTCACTTCAGCCACATAGGCCTCCATCAACGGGCTCTGGTAGTCCTTGTTTACTTGCTTGATGACGAGTTGCGAATCACCTCTGATGATGAACTTTCTGATTCCAAGGTCTGCCGTGATCCTGAGACCGGCCAACAACCCCTCGTACTCCACCGTGTTGTTCGTCGATTTTTCCTGGGGAAAGTGCATCTGGATTACGTACTTGAGGCGGTCTCGGTGGGCGCGACGAGCAATACGCCGGCACCAGAACCTTGGAGTGAGAAAGCTCCATCAAAGTACATAATCCACTCACTGCTCGTCTCCTTGCCGGGAAGGGTGGTCTCTTGAATCTCCTCGTCGGGCGTTGCGGTCCATTCTGCTATGAACTCTGCCAGGGCTCGGCTCTTGATTGTTCAAGTACTTTCAAACATGAGGCCAAAGTTCGATAGCTCCAACGCCCACTCCACAATCCTCCGAGTCGCATCTGGGTTGTGCAAGATCCGCTGCAACGGGAGGCGCGTGACGACGGTGATCTCATGTGCTTGGAAATAGTGGCGCAGCTTTCTCGAGGCCACGAGGAGGCTGGAAAGTAACTTCTTCATACCAGAATATCTTGACCTAGCCCCCTGCAAGAGGGAACTGACAAAATAGACTAGGTGCTGCACTATCTTCTTCTTTTGTCCTACTTTGCTCATCTGCTCAGACTCTGCCTTGCCAAGTTCGGGTCTCGCCGGGGGTTCTGTCTTGCCGGTGTCAGACCCTGCCGGGGATGGCCCCGTCCTACCACCCAATGGCTCTGCTACTACTGCTGACTCTTCCTCAAGTTCCCTCTGCGCCACCAGCGTGGCACTGACCATTTGATTCATTGCTACCAAGTATAGCAACAACGGCTCTTACGGCTTGGGCGCTACTAGTATCGACGTGGAGGAGAGATACCTCTTCAAATCTTGTAGTGTGGCCTCTACCTCCGGAGTCCACTTTACCGGACCCGCCTTTTTCAAAACTTTGAAAAAGTGGAGGGCACGCTCAGCAGATTTGAAGATGAATCTACTCAGGGCGGCAATGCAGTCGGCGAGCCTACAGACATCTTTGACCCGCTTCGGTGCCTCAATCTGCTCGATTTCCTTGATCTTGTTGGGATTTGCTTCAATTCCGCGCTGAGACACAAAGAACCCAAGAAGTTTGCTGAATGGGACACTGAACACGCACTTCTCTGGGTTGAGTTTGAGGTTGATCTTACGCAGATTTGCAAATGTTTCTTCTAGGTCTTGTACGAGCCAGGCCCTGTCCTTGGTTTTGACCACTATATCATCCATATAGGCTTCCATATTTCTATGTAGTTGGGGCTCAAAACCAATTTGGACCGCTCGGGCAAACGTCAAACTGGCGCTCTTCAACCCGAAAGGCATCCGTACAAAACAGTACGTACCACATGGGGTGATGAACGCGGTCTTCTCTTTGTCTTCTTTCATCATGAAGATCTGGGGGTATCCTGAATAGGCGTCGAGGAATGACAGCAGGTCACACCCGATAGTGGAGTCTACAATCTGGTCGATGCGTGGCAAGGCGAAAGGATCCTTTGGACAAGCTTTATTGATATCTGTGTAATCAATACATAGCCTCCACTTCCCATTTGCGTTACGCACCACCACCGGATTGGCCAACCACGTGGGGTGGAGTACTCCTTTAAGTAGGCCTGCCGCCTCCAACTTCCTGATCTCTTCTATGATGAACTCTTGTTGCTTCAAAGCTTGCTTCCTGATCTTTTGCTTGATGGGCCGCGCATGAGGACAGACAGCAAGGTGGTGCTCCGGGGAACACCGGGGATGTCGGATGCTTGCCATGAAAACACATCGACATTCGCCCACAGGAAGGCGACGAGCGCACTTTCCTATTTGCTGTCGAGGGTGGAGCTTATGGTGAAAGCCCCGCCAGTGTCGTCCTCCTTGATGGACACCTTCTTGGTTTCTGGTGGTGCAGCTTTGGACTTCTTGCTCTTGCCGGTGGAGCTCTCTGGCACGTCCTCAACGGGAGTGCAGCACTCTGAAGAGGTGCACTTGTCAGAGTGGGTGCAAGAGGTCTCGCCGGAAGAGGTCTTGTCGGAAGGGGTCTTGCCGACCCTCTTCTTTCCTGGAGCTTCGGCGACAGGGGTTAGTGTCTTCGCGGCAGTTGCTGCAACTGCCTCTCGGTAAACTTGATCGACGCAGATGAGAGCATCTTTCTTGTCGAAGGGGATGGTGATGATGGTTAGTGGCCCTGGCATCTTTAACATGTTGTAGGCGTAGTGGGCCGCCGCCATGAACTTGGCCAGTGTTGGGTGGCCAAGGATCCCATTGTATGGTAAGGGGATCTCGGCGACATCGAAGACGATCTTCTCCGTCGTATAGTTCAGCCCGCCACCAAACGTAACGGGCAACATGATTTTACCTTTAGGCTGGCTCCTTCCTGGGTTGACCCCTTCAAACCTGCCCGTCTCTTCGAGGTCTCCATCAGGAATCTGTAGCTTCTTGATCACAGTGGGTGAGATCAAGTTCAGACCGGCCCCACCGTCAACCAGCACTTTCATCACCTTGAGGTTGCGTATTATTGGCGAGACCAACAACGGCGAACACCCAACCGTAGTTGTGCGATCAGGGTGATCCTCGGTGTCAAAAATGATGGGTGTGCGGGACCACTTCAGGGTCTTCTGGGCATTGAACGACGACTCTGCCGCAGTGACCTCACGGGCCCACTTCTTCAGTTGGCGGTGTGAGGTGTGCAGCGACGTGCCACTGTCAACCCACATGGCCTTTGTAGACTTCTGGAACTCATGCTCGCCGGACTGGTCATCCTCGTCATGATCATCATCCTCCTTTTTCTTGTCGCGGCCCCGAGCGGGCCTCTCTCATTTGTTATCTTTGCTGCGGCGACCCCCTTGGCCACCACACTTCTTGCCGGATCCCTCAGCACCATCCTGACCTTTCTCCTTGTCTCGCCTTTCGTATTCAGCCTTCTGCTTTTCAACAAGCAGCTCAACTTGTCGGTAGTTCTCGAGGTCATGGCCCTTGGTGCGGTGGATCTTGTAGTACTACTTGTCGGAGCCTCCTAGCTTGCCGGTAGTCGCCAGGGCCAAGCAGGCGGCACACCCAGCAACCACCTTGTCGAGGTCGTCGGCCTTGGCCTTTTTGGCGGCGCCGAGCTCGCCGCATCCCTCAACGGCAAGCACAGTCTTGCCCTTGCCCTACCTGTTGCGATGTCGGCCCTTCTTTGTCGGGGCGGTAGTGTCTTCGTCTGTGGAGTCGGTTTCCGCACCGGTGTCCTCGCCGGGGTACTTCCTCCCCTCTTCAGCCCTAGCACATCTAGCGGCCAGAACATAAAGTTCGGCCACATCCATGACCTTGTTCATCACCAACTCCTCACGCATCTTGCGGTTGGGCACATTCTGATGGAATGCGCTGATAACTGCGGCGGGATGAACATCTGGGATGTTGTACTACACTCGGCTGAACCTTTCTATGTACTTGCGCAGGTTTTCTCCTTCTTTCTGGGGGATGATGTGCTAATCTCTTGCTTGGCCATTAGCTTGGTGACCTCCAGTGAAGGCGCCAAAAAACTGATGACACAAATCCGACCAAGAAGAAATGGAATCCACTGGCAAGTGCATAAACCACGACATGATGTTGGGTTTGAGTGCCAACGTGAAGTAATTGGCAAGCACCTTGTCATTGTGGGCTCTAGCAACTTGCATTGCGATGGTGTAGATGCTGAGGAACTCTGACGGGTGGGTCTTGCTGTTGTACTTCTCGCCAAAATTGGGCTTGAACATGCGGTGGGAGGGCCACTGGAACTGCCGCAGCTCCCGGGTAAAGGCTGGACAACCCACCTTGTAAGGCAGGTCACCGCGGCCCTGCGGCGCGGGGTGGTCCATAGTAGGCCCCACACGCCGATCTGACTGATGGCACGTCTCCCATCGTCGTTCGATGGTAGTTCGAGCGTCTTCCTGGGCTCGTTCCTGAAGGACTTGACGTTGGTCACGGCGAGTTCGCGGGTCGGTCGATGCAGTGGAAACATTGTCACCGACGTCAGGTCGACGGGCCAGTGGCTGTTGTTGCGGTCGCGGCGGGGGAGAGTGCACCATGATCACAATGTCTCTTGCCCCCGCCACCGCCAGCATGCATCGGCTCGTCAGGACGCCGGTTCGAGGGTCCCGCTCGGAGCAGCTCGTCTTGGTTGGGGAAGCTCACAAGGCTTCGGATGGTGGCTCTCCACTCATCGAGCTTCTCCACAGTGGGGGGAAGTCGAGGAGCAGCTACACGCACGCTAGGGCTTCTACTAGCATAGGCGGCGGCTAAATCTGTGTACACCGTGATGCGCTCTGACTTCTAACCGGGTTAGAAGGGGCTCTGTCACGGTCTTGTGGTCGCGCGCCGCCTGCACCGGCGTCTGAGCGCGCTCGCCGACCTAGTTCGTCCTGCGAGTGGCGCATAGGGCTCTTTCCCCGGTGGTGCCCGGGAGCTCCGGCATCGCGGTGTTGCTCATCGCGCGCTGCCTGGGAAGGGCGCGGTGCGGGCGCTAGCTGGGGTGCCGTAGAGGTTGCTGCGCCGCCCGTGGGTAGCATGGCCCCGCCCCCAGACCCAGCGGCGCACGGCTCGTCGTCTCGAATTCCGACGATGCCGCTCGCCTGGCTCTGATCGCCAAAATGTCGTGGATGCTTGCGGGCCATGTCCCCGGCCCCATCCGTGGGCACACGGCCGCCTGCTCGTGCTGGCGCCGACGGGCCGGCCCCGAACGAGCCGATCGCTGTGATCCCCTTTCTCTTGGGGGCCATGGTGATGATGAAGTCGGTGTGCTAACCTTCAAACCGGATTTTCACAGCTTGCACCCCTACCTAGCGCGCCAAAGATGTTGGGGGAAATGACACCTACAGGATCACGAGGAATCCCTTTTTGCTACGGTTGGCGGGCACGGGTGTCGGTGTCAAAACCGGGGGATCTCGGGTAGGGGGTCCCGAACTGTGCGTCTAGGATCGATGGTAACAGGAGACAGGGGACACGATGTTTACCCAGGTTCGGGCCCTCTCTATGGAGGTAATACCCTACTTCCTGCTTGATTGATCTTGATGAATATGAGTGTTACAAGAGTTGATCTACCACGAGATTGTAATGGCTAAACCCTAGAAGTCTATCCTATGAATATGGTAATGAGTATGTGTGGTGTACTTTCCGGACTATCCCCTACGGTTTATATAGACACCGAGGGGATATAGGGTTTACATGGAGTCGGTTACATAAGAAGGAATATTCAGTCACCAAGCTTGCCTTCCACGCCAAGTAGAGTCCAATCCGGACACGGTGCAGTCTTCGGTCTTCATTTCTTTATCCCATCAGTCCGGCCTATAGATAATAGGCCGGACGCCCGAGGACCCCTTAGTCTTGGACTCCCTCAGTAGCCCCCGAACCAGTCTTCAATAGGAAATTCTCGGCACACATGTTGTCTTCGGCATTGCAAGGCGGGTTCCCCCTTCAATGATCTCCAAGTAATGTATTCGGCAACTACCCTAATGTTGCCTCCTTGGCTTCTATGCATTGAATAATCTTCATCCTCCATGTGTCGAGCAAATGTGGAAAGTCAGCGTGTTTTTTGCAAATAATACCTCATCCATGTGAGGAAGAGTGCCTAGTTAACGATATTGGATCCTAGATCCATTCAGTGCTGCGCAGAAGAAATCCCCAGAGACTACATAGGAGAAATCATTCCAGCATGGCTTGCGTCCCCAGCTCCTCCGCTCATCCCAGCCCAGAGAAAGTTGAGTGGGAGAAGTGTTCCGTGTCTTATAGCCGTTTGACGAAGTTGCAAATGCAGGGATACCTTCCCCATGTAGATCTAGTCCCTGTTCGAGCAGGGCTAGCTTCCTTCAATGAGGGGACTCAGGCAGAGGACTTCCCCAATCCGTCCGGGGGAGAGCGAGTGTGTTTGGTCCCCTACCTGTTAAGAGGCGTTGGCTTTCCTATCCATCCGTTCCTCCAAGGGCTCCTGGAGTACTACGGCCTCCAGCTGCAAAACTTCACTCCGGCCTCTATTCTGCACATTGCGGGTTACATTGCTTTATGCGAAGTTTTCCTAGGCGTCGAGGCTCATTTCGAGTTGTGGAGGAAGCTATTTTGTCTTGTCTCGCGTAATCACGAAGGGCCAATATTTGAAGTGGGCGGTGCTGAAGTATGGCGCGTCGCCGATACTGAATACCCATCTGGTACCCCAAGGAAGGCACATGATGACTGGCCCTCCGAATGGTTTTATATAAAGGACGCTGTGCTTCCCGACCCGGTTCAAAAGGGTCTTCCTTAATTTGCGTGCATCCCACCAAAGAAACACCACAGTTGGCATCCCCGGAGTCTCTAAGAGGTAGATGGCATGGAGGCTCGTTAGCTGATGAGGAGGATGAAAGAGCTCACTCAGTCCGGACACACAATAGTTGAGGTTATGGCGATTTCCATAACGCGAGGGGTTCAGCCACTCCAATACAGAGGGCTCCCAATGTTGCACTTGAATGGGGAGGACAATGCCTCTTGCTGCGGCCGGAAAGGTCCGGATACCCATGCCGCTTTGGCTAATACATTAGCCGAACTATTCAAAGGGGAGGAAAAGGAATTTCTCCGCATCAAATTCAGAGATGGGTATTCTATGTACAACCCTCCCAGCTGGGAAAGGCCCGGCCCCTCTGTTTTTACTCTTTCCATCTCCGGATTGCTTTTGATAAACTTTTTGACTTTGTCTGCCTATGAAAGCCCTAGCGAAAAGTCACGGAGGGATTTTGTAGTCCCGCCCCACAGCCAGAGGATCACAACCGGGAGCTTGATCCCGGGTTCGAAGAGGATCTGGAGATATTTGTGGTGCTTGCAGAGGGGGTGTTTTACCAGATGAGCTATGATGGCACAGAGGTGGCCATCATTACCGACTACCCCGGTCTTCTTCTAGCTTCACACGTAAGGGATCCGAACACACCTTATTCAAAAAGAGATTTCTCCTTCCTTATTACCGACCACACTGTCTTGTGCTCCAAAGGGGAAGGGTTCGGTGTACCGTACTACTCCCAGGGTACCTCCGAAGAGTGTGTCCCGCACGCCGGGCGAGCCTTTCAAGAGGAAGGCAAATGAAGATACGGCCGTGCCTTCATCGAAAAGGTATGAATCCGCCAACCTGCACCTAAGCAGTCACGCCCAACTGTGACCTTCCTGTTATCCATGTGTCAGGAGAAAAATGTGCCGGACTATATCCGGAGGTTCGAGCAGCCATACTTCCCGCAACCAGGATTCAAATCCTACCATGAAGACGAGGGCTGATACGGAGGCGAAGCCGGACTGTCCTCCAGCCGAGGACTCAGATGATGTATCCGTTACCAACTCGGAAGTGGGAAGTGCGATGAATCATCGGCACCACCGGGCCATTTTACAGGACCCTGGCTTTTCGGAGGAGTCGTTTAACGCCTTCAACTCGACCGATGCGTATATCCGAGCTGTTCGAGATGGGATTAACAGGGCCACAAAGCAACATTTGAAAGATGTGCAGGTAATTTTTTTTTGTCTGACTATGATAACTAGTAGCCCCCGAGACTTAAAGGAGTTGAAATAACTGATTTAAGGATCAATGTGTTACCAGGTGCTTACAGAGAAGAACACCCAGCTAGCTCAGGAACTGGAAAAGTGTCAGCGCCAGCTGCTTACTGCTAATGCCGAACTCGAGAAATACAAGGCATCTCCCGGTAATGTTTCCTTCTATCGAAAATTCAGAATGATACACCGACAGTGCGGATCCGGGTGTTAATCTTTGTGTTCGGCTATTAGACCAAGTACAAGAGCAGCTGGGCACTGCTCGAAGCAAAGAACATGGAGCCAAAAGGCAACTAGTGGGGGGCGAGCGTGTATTGACAACGGTCGTCCAAGAGAAGAAGAAACTCCAGGACTCGAACGCCAAACTGGGCGAAGAACTGAAATATGTGCGAGCTCAGCTAGCTGACTCCATGAGGGAGAACAAGAAGCTGTGAGGCGGCATATTCAGTATGTGTCCACTGTTGTTTTATAACAGCTTTGGAGGTAACTGTAGCTAATTAATTTGTAATTGCAGGTGTTTTGACAAACTATCCTGAAGAGGAGGTGTCTGGATCATCGAGTGATCTACTGCAAGGGCTGTCGCGGTTGCACGAGCAAGATCGGCAGGTGATGCGGAGTGTGGCCAAGGATTTATGGTCATCTGACCCCGTCCAGGAAGCATGGAGGAGCTGGTAGAGCTGTTCAAGGGGGCACGACGGCATATCCAGCCGTGGAAGATATCGGCATGTCGGGAGGGCGCGCGAGAGGCCTGGGCCATGGTGAGGATGCGATATACCAAGCTGGATCCTAATCACATGGCTCGTGTCGGACTGCTAGGGTCGAATGGGGAAGAAATTCCCGTAAGTTTAGTGTATAACCAAGTAGAGGTGGCCGCCAAATACTCCCAACATAATTGTAAGTTAGATTGCCTGTTGGAAGGTATAGAAGAGGAGGTGTTCGAGTCCAAGTGACTATGTACTTTCCTCATCTAGCCGAATTATATATCATTTGTCATGGCAGACCTTTTCGCTTCAACCTCTGGTCCCGAAGGTGCGGAGGGTTTCCGAATACCGTTGCAGCCGAATAGGCCGGGGTATGCCTGGAAAACCAGGCGTAGGGGTCATAGTTGCTTGAACAGACAAGTTGTATCTGGCTAGCTATGTTATATTACATTGATATCGTAAGAAATATCTTCCAGAGAGAATAGTTCCGTTAAGGGTTCCTTTCCCTGGGTGTGTATGCATTTAATGCGCATGTCCGAATTGTGGTGTGAGCACCACAGTTTGTATGACTTCTGGGGGTGCACAACGGAGTGAGTGTAAAAAACATCTTTAATTCACCGACCGAATATTCCCTTAAGAATGCTAGCTTTCGGCTTCACCCAGTCTGAGGTACATATCGGATGACCCGGCGGTAATAATCGCAGAGGTGCTCCCTTTATGCCCTAGCCGAACTAACGGGAACGTAGGGCATAAGAAAAGGAGCTAGGCAACCCAGCTTGGCCAAAACTTAAGTCATATCGATGCATATAATGGCAAAAAAAGGTACATATGGAAAAAACTCATATTTGAGGAGCTTGATGCCCAAGGAATGAAAAGAACTTCTGTCCAAGAAGCCCCCAGGAACAAGAGGCGTACATGTTGAAAGATGTATGTGCCAATGGTGTGTGGTCTAGCCGCATCAAATCTTTAAAGCGAAAAAGGTAGAAACTAATCGGAAAAGAGAGGAAAAATAATGGGAACTACATGGGAGGAGGAGATGAACAGGGGGTGTAGAGCTAGGCGTAGAATCTCTAGAGTCTGGCCACGTTGCAGGGGTTCGGCTCGAGGCGATTGTCTGATGCATTGCGAAGACGGTACGCTCCTCCGGTGAGAACTTCGTCAATTATGAAGGGACCCTCCCATTTGGGCTTGTGTTTGTCCTTTTTCTTCTCTGGGAGCCGTAGAATGAGTTCGCCAACGTTGTAAGTCTTGGCCCATACTTCTCTGTTTTGATATCTTTGAGCCTGGTAAACTGTTGAACGGGCTTTTGCAACATCGCGTTCCTCCTCCAGGGCATCTAGGCTGTCCTGCCGATCGAGCTTGGCTTCTCTCTCTTTGTACATACACACTCTAGGTGAGTCGTGAATAATATCACAGGGCAATACAGCCTATGCACCATACGCGATGAAGAAGGGTGTGTACCTGGTAGTATGATTGGGCGTGGTCTACAGCCCCCAGAGTACGGAGTCAAGCTCCTTGACCCAGTGCTTGTCTGATTCTTTTAAAGACCGCACTAGTCTGGGCTTGATGCCGCTCATAATAAGACCATTGGCGCGTTCGACCTAACCGTTGGTTTGTTGGTGGCAGACGGAGGCGTAATCTAGTTTAATACCCAGATTAGTACACCAGGCTTTTACCTCATCGGCTGTGAAATTGGAGCCATTGTCAGTGATGATGCTGTGTGGGACACCATAACGGTGCACAACATCGGATATGAAGTCTATCACCGGGCCGGACTCAGCCGTTTTGACCGGTTTAGCCTCTATCCACTTAGTGAATTTGTCCACCATAACCAGCAGATATTTCTTCTTATGGCTTCCCCCTTTAAGGGGTCCGACCATGTCGAGTCCCCAGACCGCGAAAGGCCAAGTGATGGGGATTGTTTGTAGGGCAATGGGGGGCATATGGCTTTGATTGGCAAAGAGTTGGCATCCAACGCAATGTTGGACAAGGTCCTGTGCATCCGCTCAGGCCGTCGGCCAATAAAACCCTATACAAAAAGCCTTGCTAACAAGGGCCCGAGCTGCGGCGTGGTGCCTGCCGAGTTCGGCATGAATTTCAACCAAGAGCTGCCGCCCTTCTTCCTCGGATATGCATCGTTGAAGGACTCCGGTGGCGCTTTTCTTGTAGAGCTCTCCATCATGAACCTTGTAGGCCTTTGAGCGCTGGACAATGTAGCGGGCCTCATTCTGGTCCTCAGGAAGCTCCTTCCTATTAAGGTAGGCCTGGAAGGGTTCGGTCCATGGGGCAATGACTGCCATGATGAGATGCGCTGATGGTGTTATGTTGATGTTTTCGGGATCTTGGGTTATGTTTTGGTCCGGATTAGCGTTGCCGTTTTCGCCTGCCATACCATGGATGGATTAAAGAGCCTTTCCAGGAAGATATTAGGTGGGACGGGGTGGCGCTTAGTGCCAATACGAGCAAGAACATCCGCTGCTTGATTACTTTCTCAAGCCACATGATGGAACTCGAGCCCCTCGAATTGGGCCGACATTTTTATAACTGCGTTATGATACACTGCCATATTCGGATCTTTGGCATCAAAATCTCCATTTATTTGAGATATTGCAAGGTTCGAGTCCCCACACACTTATAGGCGTTGTATGCCCATGGAGACAACCATCTGGAGACCATGCATTATGGCCTCGTATTCAGCTGCATTATTGGGGTCTGTGTATATGTAACGCCCTCGATGCGGCTACATCTCCCACGTGTCGAAGCAGGACTTAGAGGCATAACCGCATTAAAAGCAATGTCGCAAGTGAGGTAATCTTCACACAACCCATGTAATAAATAAGGGAAAGAGATACATAGTTGGCTTACAATCACCACTTCACACAAATACATGAATAAAGCATTACATCAACCAGATACGATCAAGGTCCGTCTATGGAACCAAAATAAAAGAAGACTACCCCAAATGCTACACAGATCCCTGATCGACCCCAACTGGGCTCCACCACTGATCAACTAGAACGAAACAACACAAAGGACAAGATCTTCATCGAGCTCCTCCTTGAGCTTGGTTGCATCACCTGCACAATATCATCGGCACCTGCAAACTGAGTCACGGGGACTCAGCAATCTCACACCCTCGCGATCAAGACTATTTAAGCTTATAGGTAGGGAAAAGGTATGAGGCGGAGCTGCAGCAAGCGACTAGCATATATGGTGGCTAACATACGCAAATGAGAGCGAGAAGAGAAGGCAAAAGCACGGTCGAGGAAACTATGATCAAGAAGTGATCCTAGAACAACCTACGTCAAGCATAACTCCAACACCGTGTTCACTTCCCGGACTCCGCCGATAAGAGGCCATCACGGCTACACACGCGGTTGATGTATTTTAATTAAGATCAACTTCAGGTTTTCTATAACCGGACATTAACAAATTCCCATCTGCCCATAACCACGGGCATGACTTTCGAAAGTTCAAATCCCTGCAGGGGTGTCCCAACTTAGCCCATCACAAGCTCTCACGGTCAATGAAGGATATTCCTTCTCCCAAGACAATCAGATCAGACTCGGCATCCCGGTTACAAGACATCCTCGGCAATGGTAAAACAAGTCCAGCAACACCGCCCAAATGTGCTGACAAATTCTGATAGGAGCTGCACATATCTCATTCTCAGGGCACACTCATATGAGCGCTCCATACAACTAAAACCAAACCTCGAGTTTCCCCGAGGGGCGCTGCACAGGGCTCTAGTTTGGACCAACATTCAGAGGAGCACTGGCCTGGGGGGGTTAAAAATTAAGATGACCCTTGAGTCCGCAGAACCCAAGGGAAAGAAAAAGGCTAGGTGGCGAATGGTAAAACCAATGTTGGGCATTGCTGGAGAAGTTTTATTCAAGGCGAACTGTCAACGGGTTCCCATTATGACCCAACCGTGTACGGAACGCAAAATCCGGGAACATAACACCGATATGACGGAAACTAGGGCGGCAAGAGTGGAACAAAACACCAGGCATAAGGCCGAGCCTTCCACCCTTTACCAAGTATATAGATGCATTAATTAAATAAGAGATATTGTGATATCCCAACAAAATATCCATGTTCCAACATGGAACAAGCTCCAATCTTCACCTGCAACTAACAACGCTATAAGAGGGGCTGAGCAAAGCGATAACATAGCCAAACAACGGTTTGCTAGGACAAGGTGGGTTAGAGGGTTGGCTTAACAATATGGGAGGCATGATAAGCAAGTGGTAGGTATCGTAGCATAGGCATAGCAAAAGAGCGAGCAACTAGCAAGCAAAGATATAAGTGATTTCGAGGGTATGGTCATCTTGCCTGAAATCCCGCAAGGAAGAAGAATGAGTCCATGAAGAATATAAATGGACATAGACGAACAGATCCTCACAAATGCGACGTTATCGGAACCAACCCGAAGAAGCAACACCGAAAAGAAACACACAACATAGTAAACAACCAACACATGAACAAGGCATGATATGCGGGATGCGGTATGCGGTGCATATGCATGATTTGGAAAGTAATGATTGAACCTGGCCTCAACTTGGAAATCCAGGAGTGCCACTGGAAATGTGAGATGATTTCGGTCGAAATCGATATAAAGATCACCGGATTCGGATGCACGCTTTGGAAATGGTAAGCAAAACAAATATGGCACCAGTCTGCGATAAACAGCAAGTAACCATCTAAATGCATCAAGTTAAATATGCTACAACACTCAAACATGACAACAAAATACAAGGCAAGGATCCACTCATGATGCTTGACAAAAGATGAACACTGAGCTACAGCTAATTCACTCATTAACAAGTTCAAACAAGCATGGCAAAAGTGCAAATGACAACAGGTTTCAGACTTAGTGAAAATAACACAAGTCAGGAATTTATCATCAGGAAGCAATCTTTAGAGCATGAAAACTACATGCTACAGGAACATATCATGGCAAAGCAAGGCACGGCATGAAGCTACTCAAAGCACTTAACAAAAGTCCCTTAGTGACAATGAGCCAAAAGGGATCAGAGAATACGATTGTAAGCATGTGAACATAGCAAAAACATAAACAGATTCAGACTTAGTGAAAAAGTGGAGCATGCAAAACAGTTAACGAGTATGCATGTTTACGAGCTCGATGCACTCACTATAGAGCATGGCATTACAAACTAATCATACACCCATCAAGAATACATGGCATAGGAGATATACATGGCAAGAACAATAACATAGCATGCACGGATCAATAGCAATATCCTCGGCAAAATCGCTAAACATGTCAACAATTTGCCAGGATTATTTTATAGCAAAAGCAGAGCTCGGTTGACTCCAGCTAGGGTGCTCCATAAATTCAAACAAGGACATGGATGGATAGAGCACCACAATTTTAACAAAACATCCTTACTGATCATCCTCAAAAGAGGCACGGATCACTAGTAAACAACATGAACATATGGCATAACAACAAAATCAGGACAAGGACTTAGTGAAATTCTAAGTCCCTGAAATCAGCATCAACGATTACGTTACTTTGCAAGCTCGTGCTAGTCACCACAAAGATCACAAAAATACATGTCATACACCCCTGTAAAGATGGCATGGCATTTAACAAAACACATGTAGAGCTCAGAATCATAGCATGCACACATTAAACATGGCAAAAATGACAAAAGGCCATTTGCTGAAACAGATGTGACATAAACATCACATAGCCCTCTTCCAACAGCATTTCGGGCATCAAGATGAGCTCAAATGAAAATAATGCAATGAGATGAAATGATGTACTCATCCAGAAGAACATTTTGATATGCTACAAGCATGAATTGGAACAACGGCGAGGAATTTATGATGCAATGAAAAGGGCTACAGAATAAGCAATTCTCAGGACTTGGAGAATTGGGGGGGGGGGGAAGTCAAC
>NC_041390.1:205276711-205281500 GCF_002162155.2 Triticum dicoccoides | reverse complement strand
GCGGCAGAGATCGATGGCGGCGCGGGGCGCGCGAGGCGGCGGGGACGACCAGGCGGCGGGCGCGGCGCACCGGGCTGGGGGGCCGGATCTAGGCCTCCCGGGCCCGCGCGAGAGAGGCGGCGGGTACGGCCAGGTGGTGGCGCCTGAGTGGAGGGGAGCAGCGGTGGGGCGGCGTGGCACGACGTGATTCGTCAGAGCGAGGTGGCTGGCAGGGGTGGACATGTTCGGTGCGGCGCGGACATGTCCGGTGGCACAAGGAGGGAGATGGCTAGGGTTTGGACTGCGTGAAAATTCGGGGAGAGCCACATATATATAGGTAGAGGGACCTAGGAGAGTCCAAATGAGGTGCGGTTTTCGGCCACGCGATCATGATCGAACGACCGAGAGGATGGAGGAGGTTTAGGTGGGTTTTGGGCCACTTTGGAGGGGTGTTGGGCTGCAACACACACGAGGCCTTTTTGGTCCCTCGGTTAACCGTTGGAGTATCAAACGAAGTCCAAATGGCATGAAACCTGACAGGCGGTCTACCGGTAGTAAACCAAGGCCGCATGACAAAACTCGGTCCAATCCGAAAACGTTTAACACCCGCACACGAAAAGAGGTAGAAAGGGGAACCCGTGACATAGGAGCGCCGGATTACAAAACAGACAACGGGGAAAAAGCTCGGATGCATGAGACGAACACAAATGCAAATGCAATGCCCATGAAGACATGATATGAGATGCATGACACGCAAGCAATGACAGGGTAACAATAGCGAATAACTGGAAGACACCTGGCACATCGGTCTCGGGGCGTTACAATATAGTATTTGGGGAACGTACTGGACAATGTATCCGGTAGGGGACGTTAAGACGACATCCGCTCCTAACCCTACCAGCATTTTGGAGCCATCGAAGTGCATGACCCAATTGGTGTATGTGTCGTACTCTTTAGGGAGTTCGGCCTCTGTCCGTTCGGCGATGAAGTCGGCCAGTACTTGGGATTTGATAGCTCGGTGTGGTTTGTATGTAATGTCAAATGGCAGGTGCTCAATGGCCCATTTGGCAATCCGGCCTGTAGCATCACAGTTATTTATGATGTCGTTGAGTGGCACTTCGAAGGCCACCATGATCGAACACTCTTGGAAGTAGTGACGGAGCTTCCGGGATGCCATGAAGACCGTGTATGCTATTTTTTGATAATGAGGGTACCGGGATTTGCATGGTGTAAGGACCATGGAGACAAAGTATACTAGCTTCTGAAGCGGGAATTTATGTCCATCCTGCTCTCGTTCAACGACGAGTACGGCGGTCACCACCTGATGTGTTGCCGATATGTATAATAACATCTGTTCACCGTCGTTTGGTGCGGCCAGGATTGGGTTACCTGCAAGAAGGGTTTTTATTTCTTCCAGTCCGGCTGTTGCCGCGTCCGTCCAATCAAAGTGGCCGGTTCGCCGTAGAAGGCAATAGAGTGGCAGTGCTTTTTCTCCTAATCTGGAGATAAAGCTACTTAGAGCTGCCACACAACCTGCAAGTTTTTGGACTTGTTTAAGGTCTATTGGCTTAGCCAATTGTGACAATGCTCGGATTTTGGCTGGGTTTGCTTCGATTCCTCTATTGGAAACAATGAAGCCCAGCAGTTTTCCGGCGGGGACGCCGAAGACACACTTTTCCGGGTTGAGCTTGATGTCATACACCCTGAGGTTATCGAATGTAAGACGTAAGTCGTCTATTAGTGTTTCCATGTGCCTGGTTTTGATGACGACGTCATCAGTGTAAGCTTCTACTATTTTGCCGATCTGTTTCTCCAGGCATGTTTGAATCATGCGTTGATATGTGGTGCCGGCGTTCTTGAGCGCAAAGGGCATGTCATTGAAGCAGAATGGCCCATATGGGGTGATAAATGCTGTTGCAGCTTGATCGGATTCCTTCATTTTGATTTGATGGTATCCAGAGTATGCATCGAGGAGACACAGTGAGTCGTGTCCTGCTGTGGCGTCAATTATTTGATCAATGCGGGGGAGGGGAAAGGGATCCTTAGGGCTGGCTTTGTTGAGGTCTTTGAAATCGACACACAGGGGCCAGGATTTGTCCTTCTTTGGTACCATCACCAGGTTTGCCAGCCAGTCCGGATGTTTGATTTCTCTAATGAATCCGGCCTCGATGAGTTCGGCCACCTCCTCCCCCATGGCTTGTCGCTTGGGTTCGTAAAAGTGCCGCAGTGCTTGCTTAACTGGTTTAGACCCCTTTAATATATTGAGGCTATGTTCGGCCAGCTTGCGTGGGATCCCTGGCATATCCGAAGGGTGCTAGGCAAATATGTCCCAATTTTCACGCAGGAATTCTCATAGTGCGGCGTCAACTGCTGGGTTTAGTTGAGCTCCGATGGATGCCGTCTTCTTGGGATCGATTGGGTGGACCTGGAGTTTGATTATTTCTTCTGTCGGTTTAAACGAGGTGGATTTGGAGAGTTTGTCGAGGATCACATCGTCCCTGTCCATTGTGGATCGTAACTCGGTTAATTCCTCTGTCGTGAGGTCTTCGGATAGCGCCTCCAAGGCCAGGGAAGCGGTTTTGTTTTTAGCGCGAAGTGTTATGTCCGGGTCACTGGCGAGAGTGATTATACCATTTGGTCCGGGCATTTTGAGCTTCATATACCATAGTGAGGTATAGCCTTGATGCGTGTAAAAGCATCCCGCCCCAACAGGGCGTGATATCCACTGCTGAAAGGGGCCACTTGGAAGGTTATTTCTTTGGACCGATAGTTCTCCGGTGATCCGAATACCACGTCAAGTGTGATTTTGCCCGCGTACCGCGCCTCCGGTCTAGGAATAATTCCTCGGAAGGTTGTGTTACTTTATTTGACGCGGCTCCTGTATACTCCCATTTTATGGAGTGTGTCCTCATAAATGAGGTTTAGTCCGCTGTCGCCGTCCATGAGGAGCTTGGTAAGTCGAAACCCGTCCACGATGGGACTGAGTACTAACGCGGCAGGCGCTTGTACTATTCTATACTTTGGTTCATCACCGGTGTTGAATGTTATAGCCGTGTCGTTCCATGGGTTTATTACAGCGATTTGGCAGACTTCGTTGAGCTCGCGAAGTGCCCTTTTGCGCTTGCTGTTTGAAGCGAATGTCTCGAAGACTGTCAATACTCTTGGGTGGTCATCTTCTGGGGGGCATTGTTCCGGGGTATCCTTAATAAGGATGTCCTCCCCGCTCTTGGCTACCTGTCATAGTATCCAACATGCTCTAAGGCTGTGGGTTGCCACGGTGTCTGTTGTTGTATGTATTTTGCATGGGCCATCGAGCCACCCCTCCAGAACGGTGCCATGCCGTGTAGCGGTTTTGTGTTTCTTGACTGTTGGGCTGGGTGTGCCACGAGGGTGCGCCCTTTTCGCCTGTAGGGGGAGTTGAGATGGGACCGATGGTCCCCAGTGAGCGTCTTGAGTTTCCCAGGCGCTCTTATCATGCTGGATTTTTGTACAATGGTTGCTAAGTCAGCGAATTTGAGTATGCGGCATCGATTGATGGCATTGAGTATTCCTTTGTCCGCACAGTTTTTGCACAATGCTGATATTGCGTCCTCGTCACGGCAATCTTTTACCTTGTTCTTGAAAAGGAGGAATCTGGCCCAAAAGTGGTGGACCTTCTCCTGAGATTGTTGTTTTATGCTCATGAGAGCCTCTATGTCCGGGTGGGTGGGTGGAATTAAATCCGAACCCTGACCTAACCGGTTGTCCGGGGTTCGACGACCTTCCGGACTAGACAGTCTGGGTTCCGTAACATCTTCTGATTGTTTGGAGCCGCCGTCCGAGGCTATGTTTAGAGGGTTGGTTAAGTCCTTTCACGGGTGAGTACCCGGCTCTTTATGAATGGTGACCCGAACATAGTTTGTCTTTGATATAGAAGAAGACCCGCCGTCCTGCTCTAGGACTGCTGCGATCTGGTGGGTGCCAAGTGGAGCTTCGGTTTCTCCCTGATCGGTTTTAGGCCCGATCTGATCGTAATCTATGACGATTCCCAAAGCGGTGATGCGATCTAGGAGTTCGTTTAAGGACGAAAGCTCAACCGGATCCATCTGCTTGGAGTGCTCGGAAATTACGCGAAGGGGATTTTTGATGGCCCGAGAGGTCATTGTCGGCTCTGCGGCCGAATGGGCGATCATAGTAAAGTCGCCCAGCCGGAGGGTTTGGCCCGGGGCCAAAACTACCCCTGCGGTGATGTTGCCTCTAACGACAAGGTGAGCCATCAAGCCTTTCATCGACGGCACAGTGGAACTCTCAATGAAAGCACCAATGTCGGTGTCAATACCGGCGGATCTCGGGTAGGGGGTCCCGAACTGTGCGTCTAGGATCGATGGTAACAGGAGACAGGGGACACGATGTTTACCCTGGTTCGGGCCCTCTCTATGGAGGTAATACCCTACTTCCTGCTTGACTGATCTTGATGAATATGAGTGTTACAAGAGTTGATCTACCACGAGATCGTAATGGCTAAACCCTAGAAGTCTAGCATAAGAATATGGTAATGGGTATGTGTGGTGTCCTCTCTGGACTATCCCCTAAGGTTTATATAGACACCGAGGGGATCTAGGGTTTACATGGAGTCGGTTACATAAGAAGGAATCTTTGGTCACCAAGCTTGCCTTCCACGCCAAATAGAGTCCAATCCGGACGCGGTGCAGTCTTCGGTCTTCATGTCTTTACATCCCATCAGTCCAGCCCATAGATAACAGGCCGGACGCCCGAGGACCCCTTAGTCCAGGACTCCCTCAGCGGGGCTGTGGAAAGAGTGGGATTGAGA
>NC_041390.1:205223227-205276535 GCF_002162155.2 Triticum dicoccoides | reverse complement strand
GGGGGGGGGATTATCCAGGTTCGGGTCGCAAGTGATGCGTACAACCCTACTCCTGCTGGTTCCTTTTTATCTAGTGTTCTTGGACTAGCTACAAGGCGTGCAGGGTCCAAAAAAACCGAATCCTCTCTCAGTACGCCATAGGCCTCCTTTTATAGTCAAAGGGGCTGCCAGAGTGGCACATAGGAGATGGAAAGCTGTATAGTAGTCGAGCCTATCTCTTGGCACCATAGGACAAACACATGTAATGCGCTACCGACGTGCCCTCCTTGCTTTATCAGGGACGTTAAGGAAGCTCGTCCTAGCTATCACCGCCTCGCCTGGCTTCGACACGCGTCCGAACTGGCGAGGCGTGTAGCGCCACGCTGGCTGGCTGCTGAGTTGATGCGGTGGCAGGGTCTTCATGAAGATCTGCATGCCACCACGTAGGTGCTTGTCGAGTCGGCCTAGAGGCCGCACATCACCAATCAGGCGCCTGCCTAGCTGGTAGGCTAGCAGCTGCATGGGAACGGCGATGGAGTCTTGGCAGATGTGGGCCTGGCTGCAGCCCCACGGATGTTTTCGGCAAGAGTCTCACCGGGGCCCCGGCAAGGGTCTTGCCAAGGGTCTCATGGGTATCCTTGGCAAGGATCTTGCCGAGGATCGTCATCTTCTGGTCATCATTTGTCTTGTGTGCTTCTGGTCTCCACAAAGATTTGCATGCCACCATGGAGGTGCCTCCCGAGCCTCGGTTCCAAAGTGGTTGATGGTGTTGGAACTCTTGGGCTCAAGGTGGGCGGCTCTGCTGGTGTCGGGCAAGTTGCCCCGGCAAGGGCCTTGCCGGGGGAGTCCACCTCACGCCTCTGCTCTTGGTGTTTCTGGCTTGGCATTGTTCTGGTGGTCTTGTGGCTTCGCTTCCTTCCTCTGCCCCGCTAGGTGTGGCCGTATGCGCGGCTCCAACTGCCCGCGCACAAGTAAAGGGGTACAAAATAGGACCCCTCCTTTTGTGCACCGACATGGCATATCCCTGTTTGAGCAGAATTTGAGTAGAACTATGGCAATGTATTAGAGACGCCATAAATCAACTATATTTGGAATGTGTTAATTCATGCGATTGTGACCATGTCATTACAACCAATTTTTACCCCTGAATAATCAAACAGTTAGGAAGATACAAATATTCTCCTTATTTTATAGTAATATATATACTACTAAATGGCCACGTTAGTTTCGTCATTTTCATGATGTAGAAACATGCATCACACTATTGGTTTCATCTAACCATACATTAGGGAAGTAAATGTGCATATGGAGAACTCTATATTTGGAAGTAGTGAAATCCTGTAATGCTTACCATGTGTACATACCTATATTCGCCCTTCAGCAATCAATGAGTATATAACAATGCATGGTCTGTTAGTTTCCTTGAAGAATTTGTTTGTGAGGAAAGAACATGATTACATAACATGCATGACAAGGTAGTTTCCTGTGAAGAATCGATTGCGAGATAACATGAGTATGACCATTCATGGCACTTCTATATTTTCAAACCCAGTATACATTTCCATGTATTTTCCTCTCAGTTCCAACAGGGACATATCAATGTTGTTTCTTGCATTATCCTATTCATACTCTGAACAATGCTGATCTTACATTAACAATGACTGTCCTTTTTGATATAATGCAGTGTCCCTACAGTTACTGCCCTTTGTAATCACACCACCTTTGCCAAAAACAGGGAAGCAGAACTAGTTCCTCGCTCGATTAGACGACGACAAAAGACTAATAATCATTCACACGCATGAGTTGAAAAAGTTATATTACAAAAACCCCATTATGTACAAGCACCGTGAAATACGTGAGTATACAGATATTGGTTGTTACGTCTATGAGCAGGATACCAGCTTGTTGGGGCCTTCAGGATTTTTGAGTTGGAGGCAGGTAAACAGCCTTGTTTCACACTCTCCCTTTATCGGATTCAATAATCTGATTAACGAGGAGATCACTGTTGGCAAGGACCTTGATGGCAGAGAGGCTCTATTTGCTATGGAAAATTGTGTCTACACGGTGAGCCCTAGGACTTTGGGATCGAACACCCCTGATTGTCAACGATACAACCTACAGCTAAAAGAAGGTGAGAATGACAAAGGCATCTAGATTAACTTTCGCCCTTGGATGTCTCAAGTCCGACAGGCAGTGATGTGGTTCAAGACTTCAGGTTGATAGGTAATTGGGTTGTTGCGTCGAAAGGGTGGAGTACTGGTGTCTCCGGATCACTGGTCGCTAAAGCGGGGCTGCAAATTATGATGGTGTTGGATCATCCCTCTTTGAATGACTTGTTTTCTTTGCTGCTTGTTCTGGCTAGGTAGTTCTCTCTTTTGTTATGCATATTCCTTATCATTTGGTCATCCTCGTCTATGTCAGTCTTACTATGTAACAATTGCCTTTATTTAGAATGTCATTCTCGTCTGGATCACGAGAGTCTGAGCGCTGCAGATGGGTGCGTTTTGGTGGTGTAGCAAGACTTCTTATGTCAGTAGTAGTCACTAGTCAGTGTTTGAATATTTTATATATCATTGTTTCGAACTGTTTATTGTCTCGAACTGCTGGTGGGCTAAATGAGGGCATCACAATTCTCCAGTATTCAGAGTATATCTCCTTTTTTCAAGTTATAATTTGAGCTCAGTGTCTTTTCGATGATGTACACTTGTTTGGGCTAGTGAGGTGTCGTTGAATATGGGCCGAGTAGTAACGCAATGCCAAACAGGTCAATTATGACTCTCAGGCCGGGCTCTTAAAAGATCCTAAAAATGCCGGGCTCTCAAAATAAGAAAGAATAAGGACTCTTAGGCCGACATGTGGGCGCCGCTGGTGTTTTCGTGAGCTTGTGCGCCGAGAGCATATTGGCGTGTGTTCAACATTCATGCTACCTTTTCATCCCCAATCTCCTGCCCCTCCGCCACCTCTGGAATCTCGATTCCTACTCCAATTCCCGAAAATCCCCCTCCTACACTACCTGTACTCAAGCGCACTATCATGTCGCTAGTCAACACGGATCTCCAAGTCAGAGATCCTGAGGTCCGTCCTACCTTTGGGTGCTGTGTACTGTTGCTCAACAGTGGCATGGCGGCGCTTGACGACCAGTTTGCCGGCAAAGTGCTAATTGTAAACATCAACGGTGACTGGCCTTCCGTATCGACGGACGACCTTGTCAAAGCTCCTGACATTGCGCACGACATCCAAATAAGTGACTTGCTCGTTGAAGTCTGTCCGCCACCAGCTGATTTCTTCGTCAGGTTCCGAACAACTTTTGACTGCAATAGTTTGTCCGAATCTTCCCGGCGTTTGTTCTGCGATGGCGCGCTGGTGAGCTTTGATCGATGGCACCCAGGATGTGGCTCGGTGCCCTCTGAGTTTGAGTTTTTAACAAAGCATACCTTCCACGGCATGCCTCGATGCTCTTGGAACAACGAGTCCATGAATGAGCTTATCAACGACCTTGGAGGTGAGCTCGTAAGTATGTTTGTTCCTCCAGACAGTTGGGCTCTAACAGTTATGGCATGGATGAAGAAGCCGTCCACCATACCGAAGGTGATTGGTGTTGAGATACCGGTGCAGGAACCAGGGTTGTACTATTCCTTGCCACCAAGGCTGCCGCGGACCATGTTAGGGATGTACCTGTATCGAGTGTCTGTGCAGGTCAAAGAAGTGGTCAATCCATCAATCAAAGTCTTGCCGCCGCCGTTGGTGCTAGGGTCCGTCGACGAGGTCCATTACATGAGTCAACGTCAAACTTTCCCCGTGTTGCTTGGAACAATGGATGGCACAAGGCCTACTCCATCGCGCGGTGGATGCCACTTCTTCTTTGGGAGAAGAGGCAGGGCCGGCTGCCTGGATGTGCTCTAATTTGAGGTAACAACCGTATCTTGTCAGATACTAGTTAAATCCAAGCTTATGGTGTGAAGCACTGATGTGGCAGTACATTTGATTGTGACCTATTCTATTTTTGTACCTGAACTTTTTCAGAAAGTTTTGTACGTCAACTAAATGTGCTAGCAGAACTTATTGTGTTGTATGTCTGTTTTCTTTGCACAACATTCAAGATATTTCCCTATGATTGATAAAGACGATGAACCGTTATGTACGAGTTCGTTGGTTTCAACATAGCCCTACCCATAGCGATCCACTGCTTCCACCCTGATTGTGCCGCCTGCGTGAAATTTTTGTATGCAAGTTCCGTGTGCTATGATGTTATATATGTTTGTGTCAACTATATAAGTTTTTAATGAGCATCAGCAATGTATATGTCTGAAAGATGTATTTACAAGCATCGACCGATGGGTCTCTCTCTCACACATACACACACATACAAGTGGAACCCGTTGAATTATTTGGTCGCTCATGATAGCTTTTAATTAGGTTCCACTGTACTCTGACTTTTTTCTTAAGTCATTAATTGAGCTCACTGACTTCAAAAGGTTGTACAGAAGCCTTGTTTGGGTCTTTCCGACGTCGTTGAATGTCGGCTGAGTAGCCATGTAAAGTTGTACTGTACTACACAAGCCTTTTTTTGAACATCAGCAATGCAACTAGGCCGACAGTTGTACACAATATCCTAAAATAAGCGCAACCTAGCCTATCTTTCTTTTAATAAAATAAAATGCATAGCCCAGTTCATTTTTTATATAATAAGATTACCAAGCCCAGCTTATTTTTTTAATAATATTCGTATCTCAATATTATTTTTATAGAAAATGCTTAGTCCAGACCATCATTGTTTTTTCACCCATCCCAGAAAGTGGGTCCATTTCTAGTAAAATCAAATGGCTTGTAAATTATCAGAAATGATAAATGCACCGCATGTATGCAATATTATTTTTGACCCAACTCAGTAAATAGGTGTATTCGAATAAATAATCAAATGCGTTGTAAATTATCATAAATAGTATTTTTTTGAGAAACAATTATCATAAAGAGTAAATCAGCTATTTTTTTAACCTGCCCAGGAAATAGATTATTTTTTGAGTCAAAGCCCAGGAAATAGATGTATTGGCAAACAAAATGAAATGGGCTGTAAAACCTAAATAAATGGGCTGCATTCCGCCACAGCTTTCGAAGTTGACTTTGTTGGCCCACTAGACGAAGCCTGTGCAAGGTGTTGTCCATTTAGTGAACAAAACAATTTAATGGTCTAAAACAAAGAGTCAAAAAATTATTCTGACATATGTAGTCGTTAGATTGACATCCAACCGCGATCCTGCTTCTTCAATCTCTCATCTAGTTGCTCTTGCTCCAGCCGCCAAAACAATCGCCAGCTAGAGCGCCTGCATCTGCCTCCCATGGTCGGCTGTGCTGTCGCGCAGGCCTTGCCGCCCCACTCTACTCCCAACGGTGGCTAGGTCATACCTGTACTCACCCACACATTATGTTCTCCAGCAAAGGCAGCCTCACCCGACAGGCGAACCAGTCCCTCGTACTCCCCTCCGCTAGGGACTCCAGTGCCCCTTGTTCCATGACTCCAGATCGTTCCCATCTTAGGCCTCGTCATCGTCCACCGCCTTGGTGCTCTCTGAGTAAGGAGATGCACATGTCGTTGTACAGGCGCGGACGTAGCATGTCACACATACGTACAGCCACGCTGCAAGAAATTAAATATGGCTACGTACATACATAAGGGTGGGGTCTTGAACACGTACTTGTGCATATGTACGGCTAGGGCTCGTGTACATGGAGAGGCAACGGACGGTAGCAACATTGTCCTGTTTATCGGCAACTACCAGCTGGGTCGGAACAGAGGAAACAACGTCGTCTTCATTGAGAGCCAAGTGACTGCGTCAGAATGCATCCTGTTCATCAGGAGTGAAGCCACTAGGTCGGAACGTGTCCTATTCATTGGGAGCCAACCGGCTTGGATGGAACATCCAAAACTAGGTCTGGCGTACCGCAGAACGGAGGAAACGGGCCTTCTGTTCGACCGCATACAGCCGTAACGGGGTCCTGTTCATCGGGAAGGGTCTGGCGTATCGCAAAACAGAGGAAACAGACTTCTCTTAGACCTCCTACGGTCGAAATGGGGTCCTATTGATCAGGAGGGGTGTGGTGTACCGCAAAACGAAGGAAACTGACTTCTCTTTAACCTCCTACGGTCGCAACGAGGTCCTGTTGATCGGGGGGGGTGTGCCATACCGCAAAATGGAGGAAATAGACTTCTCTTCGACCTCCTACGGTCGAAACGGAGGTCCTGTTCATCGGGAGAGGTGTGGTGTACCGCAAAATGGGACTCCAAGGGCTACTGTTCATCCACCATCGACTTCCTCCAGCCTCCACCTGCTACTGTTCATCCACCGTCTCCAGCCTCCACCTGCTACTGTTCATCAACTGTCTCCAGCCTCCACCAAACATTGTTCATCCAAGGGCTATTGTTCATCCAGCCTCCACAGGCTTCAGTTCAACCAGCCTCCACGGGGTCCTGTTCATCCACCCCCAATTGGCTGGGGTGTGTGGCAGCCTACTTGGGCTCCTGTTCATCCAGCGGCAACCGCGTACTATATACCACGGGGGCTTGTTCATCTAGCAGCAACTGCCTATACACATGGCCGGGGTCCTATTCATCCAACCCCCACCAGGAACTATTCATCCATAGCCAACCCAACCGGCTCGACTCACACCACATCTCGAGTCATTCTATGTATCACGCGCGGGGCAGCAATGGGCACTGTTCATCCAGAGGCAACCCAACTGGCTAGCTACGTCTCACACGGGGGTTCGATCGCCTTCCGTAAGCATGAACAAGACCGATCGATCAGGTTCAGTTAGTAGGGTAGAGTCTTAGTCGGGTTCAGTTAGAAGCGAAGGGAGCGATTAATCGGCTTCAGTACGTAGCAGTAGGAGATCGCTCGGGTTCAGTTATAGCGACACAGCTCACACCACGCACGCGTACGAGAGAAATGCACAAACCACACTGCATCGCTCGGCCTCGACCACCTACTGTAACCGGGGACTCCTAATATTTTCCTCGCCCTTGCTCCTACCACAATTTTCCCTGTCATGGATGGCCCAAAGAATGTCATGCAGGTACCCAAGAAGCGCATGGTAAGTTCATCTGAAAATGTTTTGTCCTGGGAACTTATAAGATTTGCTTAATAGGGCTTACATTCATAGCAGCAGAAATGATTGGCCAGCTGGAAAAGGACCTGAAGTAGGCCGGGGAAGACTTGCAATATGCCAAATCTCCAGAACAAGTTGTCCACTATGTTCTTTCCAGAAGTAGGGATGACAACAACAAGTTGAAGGCCGAGAACGAGTGGCGAGCACATGAAGTTGGAGGTTAAAAGCCCAAATAACTATTGCCGAGGAGAAATATAGGAAGACAAACAAGGCCATATCTGGTAAGCATGCACAACCTTCAAATGGCTAGAATTATCCCGTGCTACCACTTGAATTCTGACCGCTATTTTGTATACTTAACCTGACTGGTCGTCCACAAGAAGCCATAAACTCCTCCACAGAAGATGCCTTGATGGAACTAACTGAGGTGCATGAAAGATCTTAGAGAGCAATGAAGAGTGTTTTCAAAGTTCTATGGCCTAATGGGACTATTTCTGAAGGAATGTTCGAGCTTGCCGATCGCTTAAAGGGAGTTTGATGTCAATTATAGACATGGAATATATCAGCCTATTGGGAGGGAGCTAGGGAGGCATGGGTGATGATAAAAACCAGTTTAGTGGTGAGGATACAGAGCACCTTTCCAAAGTTGGCCCTAGGGGGGCTGACGACAAGGAGGTGCCCACACACCTAGTGTACGATAACTTAATGCCAGCTGCTTGGCTCTCACAACGAGACTGCGCCCTTGATTCTTTGATAGATGGGATTTATGAAATGTAAGAACATATGTGTTTAACGATTCTTTGTATCTAAGTACTTTACATCATTGAGCTTGGATCTGCTATACAAGCTTTGTCAACCAACCATCGGGTTCCACCTCCTCGCCCAGTGGCCGAGGAGTGTTCCCTACTAGTAGACCGAACACCTGGCCAGACTCTTCGGAGAATAAGACAATCCGGCCATACGGTTTGAAAAACAAAAGTGAAGTATAGAGTTATATTATATTACTGTTTAACGTAAGATACATCTTCTGAGAAAAATAGTTCCTCTAATTGTTCCTTTCTCAGGATATCATGTTGACCATGATCGTATGTCAGAAGACATGTTACTTCAGGAACGAAGCCCCTACTCATGGTTTTTAAGAACCAAATATTTTTCACTTCCATCATGGCTGACTGATTATTTTCTTAAGAATTCTAGCTTTCAGCTTCACCCATACGAGGTACTAATTAACCATGATGACCCAGAAGTAACAATCGCAGAGGTGCTCCGTTTACCCCTGAGCCGAACTATCAAGACTATAATGGGTAAGCACAGGAGCCAAGCAACCTAGCTTGGCCAAATCTTAAATCAAATTGGTGCATATTATTGCTTTAAAACGGTTATATTGGAAGGTGGCATAAATATAACAAATACGAGTGCTTAGAAAGTAGGTACTGGGCTTTATTAATTAAACCCCCAAAGTGGTATATGTCGTACACTCAAAGATGCATCCGAAGTGACTAGATGTACCTCCGCTTTACTAAACACTACCGAAATAAAGTTTTTGACAACCTCAAAGAATGAGTGCCATAAAGGCAATAATTTATTTATGCGAACTAAAAGAAACTATATAACTAAAAGGTATATACTAAAAAAGGAATAAGAGGTGCTTCTATTAACCATAAAAACGTCGAAGCCATGCAGCGTTCCTTGTGTTTGACTCCAGCCGGTTGTCCGTGGGATCTCGGATGAGATATGCACCTCCGGTGAGTACTTGGTTAATTATAAATGGTCCTTCCCATTTGGCTAATAGTTTATGCTTTTGCTTCTTGGGATGGTGTCGCATGACCAGGTCTCCTATGTTAAATGCCTTTTCCTGGACTTCCCTGCTTAGATAATGCCACGCCTGCTGCTGATAAAAGGTAGAACATGCCCGAGCTATATTATGTTGCACCTCCATGGCATCCAATTTGTCATGTCTGTCAATCTCGGCCTCTCTTTCCTCATACATGCGTACTCGAGGTGCATCATGAATGAGAACACATGGGAGGACAACCTCGGCTCCATAGACCATAAAGAAAGGTGTGTAGTCCATGGATTGATTGGGTGTAGTACGCAAACCCCATAGTATAGAATCAAGTTCCTCTACCCATTAACAGTCCACCTCTTTTAAAGAACGAACCAACCGTGGGTTAATGCCACTTAAAATTAGTCCATTGGCGCATTCAACCTGTCCGTTGGATTGGAAGTGATAAACTGAGGCATAATCGAGCTTAATGTCCACATTCGCACACCATGCATATACTTCCTTGGCCATAAAGTTTGATCCATTCTCCATTATTATACTGTGGGGGACACCATAATGGTAAACTACTTCGGAGATAAAATTGATCACTGGCTCCACTTTGGCCGAGGTTACTGGTTTTGCCTCGATCCATTTTGTGATTTTATCTACCATAACAAGTAGATACTTCTTTTTCTTAGACACTCCTCGAAGTGGGCCGACCAGGTCAAGCCCCCAGACTGCAAAAGGCCAAGTGATCAGAATAGTCAGAAGAGCTGTGGGGGGGGGGGGATGTGGCTTTGGTTAGCAAAAACCTGACATCCAATAAATTGTTGGATGAAAGTTTTGGCGTCTGCTCTAGCCATGCCCGAACTGTGGCATGATGGCTGCTCATGCCAGAGTGGATTTCTGCAAGGAGTTGTCTTCCTTCTTCCTCAGATATACATAGTTGGAGGACGCCCGTGACATTTTTCTTGTAGAGTTCGCCTTCATAGACCTTATAAGCCTTGGATCCTCGAATGATCTGTCATGCTTCAGTTTGGACCTCAGGGAGCTCATTGCAGAGTAGATATGCAAGGAGGGGTTCTCTCTATGGCACGATAATTTCCATTATGTCATGAGCTCGAGATGTTTCCTCGATAGCCGAGCCCCCAATTTTTCTCCACATCTTCTTCAATGGCCAGAGAGGTTGCCTGTCTAGAATCCTATGATTTATATGCCCTCACTACTATTGGATGCTGGTAAAACGACACGACAATCAGATACCCTTCGACGAAACTATGTGCGATGCATTAATCGCAAACGGTGATGTAAAAAACCCATCAAAAAGATGCAAAATGTTTGCAATGGCGGATACATCAAACACGGTTCAAATTTTAGTTGCGTGTGATGTGGGGCATACAGTTCAGTTCCATGAACTGTTTCCAATGACGAGGAAGAACATAAACGAGTAGCCAAATGAAGGCATGTGCAATATACGGCATACAGTTCAGCTGTATTAACTGTTTGTGATGAGGCATAACAACATAAACGGGCAACCAGAGGAAGGTATGTGCGATTGAGGGCATACACTTTAGACAGATAAACCATTTGGATTAGGAAACACAACAGAAACGGTCAGCCAGATCAAGGTGTCTGCGATTGACGGCATACACTTCACATAGATAAATTGTTTGCGTTTAGCCACAACAAACAGAAACAGTTAGACAGATCAACATGTGTGCACTAGACGGGCACACATTCTAATTAAAAGAAGCGTGCAGGATGGTAATAACGAGCGCGCATGGTTGTTGGAACAATGCGTGTCCTGACATCGCCTATTGCAATGCCACGTACGCGGCTGAGAACACGTGCCCACGTTACGCCATCCAGGAATAGTGCCACACTTAGAAATTATAGAACCGTCAATAAATTTTGAGCCTGCGTCCCATCACATTCCAAATTACTACCACGCTATATCTAATTGCAAACCTGTTCACACCGATTAAAACCTAAACGGTTTTCCACTTAGGAGCATATTAGTACTCAGTTATAAATACTACCTACTCCAAGATGACTGCACATTCCTCCTCAACTCCTCATCCATGAAAAAAACAAGTCATTCATTGTTGTTCCCTTGCATCTGCCATCACTAGTACGTGTCGGTGCTATACAAACGGGTTTAACCCCTTTTCGTGACGACATTTGGCACCATCGCCAAGTGAGTGTGGGCGATAGGGGGTCCTTCCCACACGACCCAGAAATCGTCGGGGATAGGCCCTCCTGGGACACAGGCTAGGGAAAAATGAGCTTGTGTGCAATCGGGCGAGGCATCGAAACCCAATCAATTTCGTTCGTATGTACATCCCACACGGTGAATCCAATAAAAAACATTTCCGTTTGTATGTATATCACACACAGTCAATCCAAGGAATACATTTCCATTCTTATGTACATCCCACACAGTCAAACCAGGGAAAATGTTTCGTTCGTATATATATCACACACAGTCAATCCAAGGAATACGTTTCCGTTCTTATGTACATCCCACACAGTCAATACAGGGAAAACATTTCCATTCGTATGTACATCCCACACGGTTTTATATGTAGGCTCATGTTTGAAAGGTGTAACTATCACACACGCTCTGCCTTAGTTAACTGTTTGCTTTTATCAACTACATCACAGACGATTTGACGAAGAAAACTGTGTGGCATTGGGCTATCCATCACAAGCGCTTTTACTGCTAGAACCGTTTGCAAAGTTCCATGACACATTTAGCAGGTTTATTAGTTTACAATTAATAATTCCAGTATTACGCAAATTCATATTTCATATTGAACAGTCGTTTGCCAATTTCATACCAGGCAAACAAATATATTATAACATCACAGTACGATAGCTACATGAAAACAACACAGTACAACATATAGCTAGTTCAACTTCATAAGAACAATATTAGAACAATATATTCATTTCCCTAATTGAGATTATCCAGGATCGTCTTATCCACCTCTTCTTTCAGTTCCATAAGACATTGTTTTGTAGTGGCCAACTAGGAATGTGCCTCCTCCATCGCCAACACCATCTTAGCAAAGTCTGATTTAAAAAATCTGAGCTCATTCTCCACCTTCCTATTTCTATCCCGCATCTTCAAATATTCTTCAGCATTGACAACACTTTCTCTAAGCCTACCTCTGTTCTCTTGCTCATACATGCTCCAGAGCTTCACTAGGCACATCTTCAAAGACTATGGACACTCTTGATCAACCCACTCCAAGTAAGAACACTTTAGTTCATCCTATAATATTTAAAACAAGATCAGTAACAATTGTAGGGGAAACGGGTTTATAGCAACATAGAAAATCACCAATGCTTATTTTAAGAAACTGAAGAAACATGTTAATTATGACATATCTTCTCAAAAAGATCAATGTGCCAATGAATTAATTGCTACTGAGACAACAACCAAACTCTGGAACATCAGAAGCTATAATTAACTACAACAATGCTACAAGTTCTTACTCATGTACAATAAATAACAAATTGAACATTTTATGAGGAAGGTAAATATAACTGCAGCAGCATAGCGGCAGTGTTTGGATGATAGGCAATTGATACTAAATGGTGTGTACATGCACAAATTTCGTAACATAGAACTAATAGCACTAAGGTCGTCCACTATGTATGCCAAAACTGGTGTAAAGATAGTTGTTGCAACATCTCACACCAGTGCCCTGCACTGGCGAGCCGATTCAGCAGAAAAAATCAGGGACCCGAACTCCGAAGCACCTAGTTGCTCCGATGCCTAGTTCCTTCGTGCCATAAAGATTTAGTATTTTACTGCTTGGCTGCTCGGATGTGTGGACCAAAGTTGGCTGCACAAACTGCTGAAGCGGTGCCAAATAATTTTCTAGTCGCACCGCTGATGAGATCGCACCAATTTTAGATACTAGGTACAAACTTTGACAGTGTCTTAGGATGCGTTTGGTTGAAGGAGTGGTATGAATTGTTTGGGACTGTGACAATGTCTGAATCACATCTAACAAATGATTTGCAACAACAAAAGAGGGTCTAACCTTCTCTGCACATGCTAGAAACTTCCTTCCACTGTCCACAGATTCAAACGCAACTAGCTTCACGCATGGAGATTGATGGTGACAAGGAGCATATAGATCTTCAGCCACCCCGCTCCATTCGTTGCCACTGATGGTCCTAGGGAGCTACAAGAGGAATAAATGACTCAAAACAACCGCCGGGTAAAAATACATCATTCCAAGTCATAGCCAGAGAGAGAGAAGAGAGGCATACTCGGGTGGTGAAGGAGTCATCGCCGGAGGAGGAACCGCTGGAGAGGTCTTTGAAGAAGACCATGGCGACCCCGACGGTAGGATGCGAGACGGCGAGAGCGAGGAACCAAGGAAGGAGGAAACAGGGGAAATGTGACTTGTGGTCGGGGAGAAAGGGGGGTGGGGAAGGGGGAGGGGATGGGGGTAGATATTTTTAAAGTAGGCCAAAATTTTGGAAATGTGGAGGGAAACTTCGCGCGCGGTGCCGCCGGACCATTCTCTTTGAACGATTGTGTGCATCGCAAATGATTCTTCTGCTTTACGTGCATGGGATGAATTTCATAATTCAAATTTTGGTGGAAATTTCCCCGGGTATGTCATTGCATAATTTAAGATTGCTTGCTAATTTGGGCACACAAGAGAGCGTACAGCACACATACCACACTTACTGAATCGAGCAATTTTAGTAATTAAACAGAGCCAGTTGACCTAAACATTCCTCTAACGAAAGACCAGCATTAAAAACAAAGCCTAAGTATGCATAATTTTAATAAATCCACCGCCACACCGGCCTATGCATTGCCAGTGTGAGATGAGATGTTGATGACTTGTCCTGGCGACATGCCGCCATTGGTGGACTCCGCGTCCCCCCTGCTGAAGTTGACCTCGTCCTCGGCGCCACCCTCAAGGTTGTAGTACTCATAGTAGTGGTTGTGCCAGAGCTCGCATTGGTACTCCACCGCCGATTCCTCGATGGGCAGACTCTTCTCTACCTCGACCTCGGCCACGCGCAACTCCTCCTCCCGACGCTCCTCTGTCTCCGCTGCCTCCTGCATCTCCAGCTGCCGCTCGTTGACCACATGAGGAAGCAGGTGCTCCATGGCTGCCACTGCCTTTTCGGACGTGGGTTGCATTCTGGATTCTGAGGTGGCCTGAAATATCTTGGCGTGTGCATCCTCGATCTTGGCATGACTGGCCTTGACCCAGGCCAGGGCGGCATCGGTGGCACGGACGGCAGATCGAGCGCTCTCGGCATTTGCAGCCGTCGTCGCAGCAGCAGCTGCAGCTGCGATGTCGGCTGCCGTAGACGCCCTCTCGGCGGAAGTAGCTACGCTCAATGCAGATGCCACAGTACTCTCGGTGTAGGCGGCCGCGCTCTCGGCATAGGCGGCGGCGCTCGGGGGGACGTGGTCATCTTACGGGCCTTCATGAAGTGTTTCCATGGCATCATATTTGCAAGAAGGGGGTGCGGGAATGGGGATCGGTATTCTTGGATTCGAGGGTTGCCGAGACTGGAGTAGACGAGCCAGCGAAGCTTAAGGAGGAAGACTTAAATAGACCCAGATATTTTCATCGCAAACGGTTCCTAGAAAACAACTATGTGTGATGTTGTAGATATTTTTTATTAGCTATGAAAGATGAATTTGGAGTAAAGTGGCACCGGATGGTGTTTTAAATGTACGAGAAATTTTGTAGTACTAATACAACTGTCATGTCAAATTGGAAAATTTCAGGGGTCATTTGACCTTTTAAGACATTTAAGTGATTTTCTAGCCATTTAATGACCATAATTGAAATTTGAACTGCATGTACATGCAACAACTAACCATAACAGTTTGAAAATTGATATTTTGTGCACTTGTGTGAGATTTGATTCCATGTGCAGTAAATTGGAAGGAATTTTCAAACATATTGGTCTAACGGCTATGACACAATTAAGCATGGAGTGCCACATCATTTAAATTCCAAAAATTAAAAAAATATTAGAAACAAATGAAACCTTGGTTGATCTAATGTGATGACACCATGATGATGTGGTAAAAATTTTGGCATGTGTGACGAAAGTTTGGACATACACCCCTCACAAACCGGAGCAACTCACTATAAGGCTCGTGGTTCCGAGAGGGAATAATGCATGTTTGATAACGAACGAGAGATAGCTTCTTCTTACGGCCTTCAAATTTTTTCTACGTGTAACGTGCACTACACTACTGCAGGATGCTACTAAAGCGACACTACGATCAAAGACCCTCCAAGAAACTGTGTGTGATGCAATAATCGCAAACGGTGGTGTATGAAAATTGTGAAAATGTATTAAAACATTTGCGATGACGGATGCATCAAACACGGTTCAGATTTTAGTTGTGTGTGCGATGAAGGGCATACGGTTCAATTCAATTAACTGTTTGCGATGAGGAGGAACAAAAGAAACGGTCAGCTAGATGAAGGCGTGTGCGATACACAGCATACAGTTCACTCGGATGAACTGTTTGTGATTAGGAAACAAAAAAGAAACAGGCAGCCAGATGAAGGTGTGTGTGATATACAGCATACGGTTCACTCGGATGAACTGTTTGTGATTAGGCAACACAAAAGAAATGGTCAGCCAGATCAAGGTGTGTGCAATATACGCATGCGGTTCACTCGGCCCTTGTCGTCAGTGTGTGACCTCTGTGGCAACCATTCGCTCCCCAGGCGCCTCTTCGTGTACTGTGGAAACCGTCCACCGACTCTTCGCCTTTCCCTCTCGATTTGGAACTGTTGTTGCATGCTAGCTCTTCCTCCCTCCTCGATTTTCCTTCACCCTTCCTTCTACAATTGTTTGATCATCTTCTCCATGGAGGGAACAGGCCAGAAATGACCCCGTTATTCTTGCCCCGATCTGAATGATGATGCGCTGGAGGAACTCATTGATCGGTGCGACATCATCACCTCGGCTAGCATGGTAGGTTCATTCAAGACCATTCTCGACTCAACTAATAACATCATTACAAGGAACCCAAGGGTCCAGGAGCTGTTTGATCTCCCCTATCTTCTTCGCCGTGACACTGCTGATTCGCGCGGGGATGAGGGAAGCCTCGCCTTGTGTATGTTGATGCCGCTTGATAATGATACGTATGATGCTAAGATGCCATCGCTTGAGGGCAAGGCTTGGGCAGGCGCAAATGGAGATTGGGTTTTTTATAATGGGTACAACTGCGAGTGGGAAATTGTGAATGTGTACACTCGTCACCGGGTTCCACTTCCAAAAATCTCAGACGACTACCCACAGGTTGAGTACACCAGTATCTATGTGAGTTCAAATACGATCATGCTGACTGTCGTCTACGAAAGATAGCCATTTGTCGAGTTCCCAACTGCTCTTGGGGTTATAGGAATGCTTGTGTTGTCGCTATATTCGACAAGCTTGTTGTTGTCCTTCATAGTTCGACTCGATGGATATTGCTTAAAAATCAGTTTCTATACACATATGAGTATTGTGATGCAATTCAATACGAGGGTCTTGTGTTTGCTGCCACCACTCGTGGCACTGTTTTTGCATGGAGTCCTTATGATTTTGGTACGTTTGTCTTCCATCGTAATTATAATTGTTTCATCCACATGCATGCGGGTTAGCTAGTTTCCCTTTACTAATTAACCTTCTTGTGTTTCCAAGGTCCTATGAACATTCCACCACCTATACTTGAAAATTTTATTCACGAGCATGAGGACGAGCAGGACCCATATACTCAGTGGCTCGTAGCAATTTATTCCGATGGATCACCTCTTCTTGTCTGTATACAGGGCATTGCTGATGTTACTAAGGAATCAGGTGTTGTCTCGTATGGACGCACTCTCCGGACCAATTCCAACATCCCTTGCAGGGTGTTCGGGATGGATACTAGTGTACTAGCGCCAACACCTTCTCCTTAGTTCAGTATTGAAAGTCTTGGAGGAAACTTGCTCTTCCACGGATAAAACTATCCAAAGATGGTGGAAGGCAATCTAGCTGCTGTTGACACAATGTTACAACCATTTATGAGAAGCAACTGTATCTATACCTCGGACATTACTATGCTTCCCTACCGTCCCAATACGTGTCCTAACATAGGCCGCTTCAACCTCGATGATCAGTCCTGCATTGGTCTCGATATTGACAGTAGCTGGCCCTTCCCAGAGAATCACTTCTGGTTCAAAGCAAGCGTTTCCAACACCGACGAGTGGTTGAGCTGAAGTTCATTTCATCACTTTGTTATTTGTTGTGTGAGAAAAACTTTACTAGAATGTTTTGTTGGAAATGATCTATAATCAAACGTGTATCCTCGTTGTCGCTGTGGGTTGATCACTTGTTGTATTTAATCAATGGTACATTTGCATATGCGTCCATCAACTCACACCTGCTAGTGGTGTCCATATGAATAGTGCTAGTGATTTTAGTTGCAAAAATTAGATAGTGCTAGTAATTTGTAGCTGCATATTTTGACAAATTGTAGTGTTACAAGGTTGAAAATGGCAATGTTACTAGATAAACAAATGACAATCTTTCTAGTTTGACAGATGGCAACATACCCAAAATGACAGATATGCAAATCTTACCCAATTGTTTGTACGTGGTTGCACACGGGTCATGCAAAACAACTGTTTGCGTTGAAGGGATGAAGAAATCCTGCTCGACACATTTTCCCTTGGCTTCCTGGGGAAGCTGTCGGTTTGCATATGGGTGTTCTAACTAAAACTTTTGCGATGAGTGTTTTATATTTAAAAACCATTGACGTTTTTTCAAAAGAAAATCGTTTTGATAAGTCTGTACATTAAGAGAAAAAAACTCAAGTTCGTTCAAACCATATCTTTAATTCAGTCACACTTCGAATTTATATTCATATGATCGAGAATTCGAGATACAGTATTAAACCCCAAAAAAACTATTTTCGGCGGCGACAGAGGCGGTGTGCCGTGCCGTCGTTGTCGTTGTCATCCTCTGGGACGCCATTGTTAAAGTCTTCAAGGCAGCACAAAATGTTCTTCACTTGTAAATCAAACATCATGTCGTCACGCGATGGACGGGCGGGGCACGGGAGGATGGTAACTGGCATAGCTGAGAGCTAGCAATCGACGACAGTGTCCCATGCCGTTGAGGGGGGCGCGCACATGGGTATGGGCACAGGCGCGGCGGGTGCAGCCAAACACACGGGGACCAGCGCCGTGGTGGGTGGAGGGGCGCGCACGGGCGCGGCGATTGCAGCCAAACGCATGGGGCCCGGCGCCACGGTGGGTCGAGGGGCACGCACGGGCGCTGGCGCTAGCATGTGCACGAGCTCGTGTGGATCCGCGGAGACCTCGCTGACGCCCGCGGCTTCCAGCTCTGTGATAGTGCTCGGTGACCAGCCCGTCAATGCTACGGGGATGGTCGTTGGCGCGGGCGCGGGCGCGGGGATGGGAACTGGGACGGGAGCGGGGCCAGCAACTGCCGTGTCCAGCTCATTCTGGGCCATGTCCATGAGGTCTCATTCCTCCTTATTTTGTATCTCCTCCGGCTCGAAGTCGACTTCACCAAACTTGAAGACTATTGGCAGATGATCATTCTACGCCAAGGCATTGGTGGAGATCTGCGGGGGGAGGGGGGGAGGGGAATGGGAGGCGAATAGTAAGGCCGCTCGTATTAAACAGCGGCTCGGGCGCCATTAATGGAGAGTAAGGCAGGCGGCCGTGGAAGTCAAAGGGCTTGCTTCCCAGTGAGCCTGCACAGCGTACAACTCGCACGCTTTCCGGCGAGCCTCCGCATTGGAGGACAACTTGTGTGCCTCTCGGTCAGCCTGCGCACCGGACTGCGCTCGCACGCCTCCTGTTCATTCAAGGGCAAGCAGCTGTCCGCACGACACCTCCTAAAGACATTAAAATCAAGACACATGGTGTCACGTGAATGGTTAACAGAACGCACACGGTTTGAATTATACAAACGTTTGAGATATTAAAGAGGCAGCTATTTTTTCAAAATGACTTTGTTAGCTGTCATTATTCGAGTGCGCCTTCTCTCAAAATGGACACGAAAAAAACCACACCATGTCGGGTGCCATTCCATGATAGCATGCCAAGTTTCATGAATTCAGACGAGTTTTGGATTTACTAGAATTTAAAAACTAGGCATCTCAATGTTTTGCCGGCAATCAACGGTGCCCTGGTGTTTGAAATTCATTCCCATTTCTTGCATGGGACCTAAGCATGCACCCAAGGACATAGATTTGATTTTTCAACCAATTTATATGCATTGGAGTATGTGCATGTAGTTAAAATTTGAATTATGCACATAAATGCATTGAAAACTCATTTAATGCATAAAAATGTCCAAACGAACACCGAAAAATCCCAAAAATTAACACAATACTCCTGTTGTTCTATGTTGACACGAGAAAATTTTTGAAAGCAATAAGAGGCAATGGATATCGTTTCGTCCCCAAAGGTGGGACGTTCATTCCCAAAACCATCATGCTTGTTGTGAGAAGCTCTGGTTTGTGAGAAGCATATACCCGAACCTGCCCAAAATGGCACAATTTTTTTAACATGGCATTGATGCCGCTCTATCATAGCACGCCAAGTTTCATGAATTTCAGACGAGTTTTGGATTTACTAGAATTTAAAAACCAGGCATCTCAACATTTTGCCGGCAATCAACAGTGCCCTGGTGTTCAAATTTCATTCCCATCTCTTGCATGGGACCTAGAAATTAACCCACGAACACAGATTAGATATTTCAACCAACCTTAGTGCATTGGAGCTTGTGCGTGTAGTTCAAATTTGAATTATGCACATAAAATGCCTAGAAAACCTAGTCAATGCATAAAAATGTCCAAACGGACCTCGAAAAATCACAAAAATTGACACAACACTCCTGTTGTTCTATGTTGACACTAGAAAATTTTTGAAAGCAATAAGAGGCAATGGATATCGTTTCGTCCCCAAAGGTGGGACGTTCCCTATCGAAACCATCATGCTTGTTGTCAGAAGATCTGGTTTGTGAGAAGCTTATACCCAAACAAGCCCCAAATGGGACAAAAAATTTACCACGGCATGTTGATGCTGCTCCATGAAAGCATGCGAAGTTTCATCAATTTCAGACAAGTTTTGGATTTACTAGAATTTAAAAACCAGGCATCTCAATGTTTTGCCGGCAATCAATGGTGCCCTGTTGTTTGAAATTCATTCCCATTTCTTGCATGGGACCTAAGCATGCACTGAAGGACACAGATTTGATTTTTCAACCAATTTGTATGCACCGGAGCATGTGCATGTAGTTTCATTTTGAATTGTGCACCTGAAATGGCTAGAAAACCAGATTAATGTACGAAATGTCCAAACGAACCCTGAAATTCCAATTCTTTTATGACACACATATAGTTTCATATTCACTGCAGATAAAAGGTCTAGCAATTCAAACAACGTCCATCGCCGTTGTGACCCCATTTTGTAATTCAAATCAAGTAGATCCCACACATTTTATTATCACCAACCGTGTGAGATGTAGTACAAAATATATTGGAGCACCGTCGATGTATAGTACACCTATGACTTACGCTAGAAGGTGCGTCGGCTACAGTCCATAACCGGCGTGTCAAGCACACTAGCTCACTGCCCAAAAACTCCCGCCTCCGCATCCCTCGCAATCTCGAAAATATTTACCGCCTGGAAGGTTTTAATGTTTGATAGCACACGATTAGTACATGCAGACCGTGTGCGATTTCGGCTACTCCCGCTCTGCTTCAGTCCCTTGATTCAAATTTTCAGTAGCCCCGGTATTTTACTCCCGCCCCTGCATCCCTCGCAATCTCAAAAATATCTGTTCTCCCTTGATCCAAATTTTCAGTAGCCCCGCCTTGTTACTCCCGCCTAGTAAAATTTTCAGTTGCCGTAGTATTTCCTCAAACACAACCTCCACTCACATAGACACACACAACCCTCGAAACCATTGGTTGGTCGCCGCCATCGCCGGCGCCTCCATCCGCTACCTCTGACTGTGTGCCGGGGATCTCGAGGAGCCAATGGCCAAAAAGTGGTTTATCATGGCCTTTTCGCCTGACGCCGGCGAGGTGGCTGCCGAGGTGTCCCCATACACTTCCGCGGGCCTGATCCGCCATTGTCAGTCCCTCGATCCGCCCGCTGTCATGCCCCTACGCTGGTTTGAGGACTTCCCCATCCTCCCCCGGACCCGGCAGTCGACGAAGTCCTACCTCGGGGTTCGGCAGCGGCGGTGGGGGACGTGGGTCGCCGAGATTACAGATCGAGAGACCCACACACGCCGGTGGCTCGGTAGCTTCCACACGGCCGAGCTCGCGGCCATGGAGTACGGCCGCTGGCAGGTCCGCTACCACGACGCGGCAGCTATGCTCAATTTCCCCTTCGGCACATGTCCGGTCCACCTCGTTCCGCCGGAGCCAGGGGTGGTGATCTCGGCTATGGCGCGAGAGGACCACGAGGCATGGGAGTGCCTCAAGGCCGAGGCCGATGACGAGGCCTACATGCAAGAGCTCCGCCGGCAGCACCTGGAGCTCGTGGAGGTGGAGCGAGCGATCTTTGTCGGCGCGGAGGGCGGGGAGGTATCGTGCTCTCCTCCGATGATGAGGTCGAAGGCGGCGGGGGCACGGAGGGCGGCGAGGTTATCACGCTCTCCTATGATGACAAGGTCGAAGGCGGCGGCGCCGGCGGCGCAGAGGGCGTCGAGCTGGGCCTTGAGGACGATGAGATCGACATCGATGAGTGGAGGAGTGCCTTCCCCAACGACCCCGACGACCGTACATGACGAGGAAGGATTGGCTCGACCTCTACCTCGACCAAAAGTAGTTTAGCTTAGTTTAAATTTATGTTTTATGTTCAATTATGCAAAACTATATTTGTTTATGTATGGATGCATGCTACTTTCATTAAACCTGCTTTGAACTTGATCAAATTGAACTTTACAACCTTAAGTTTAGTGGATATATATATATATATATATCCACTAAGGGTTTTAGTCCTTTAAATTTTTAAGGATCGCCTAGATATGTCCTTATGACTCGTTTATTTCAGTTCTTCACAATGTGATGCTCTATATGTGCAACTATTTGCCGTGCAGTTCAATTTCATCAATAATTGTTTCAACAATACCACTATGAATTACGATATTTGGTTGTTGTTAAGGATATTGCAGTTAACATGCCTTTTCATTTTTGAATTGTTGTTTAGCAACATGCATTGTACTAAATGACTAAATATGCAATCCCAGTCTACATAGCAACAAGGAAGAGTGTTCCCTTAGTGTTCTGATATTGTCTAGATATACATGTAATAAAATCTTATATAATGGGATGGATGGAGTGTTGTACTACATCATTTTTCAATTGCTGTTTAGCTTCTAATATTAACTTGGTGCTTTTAGGTACATATATCATTGCCAAAGATCCACACTTCGACCCTTTCTGCGTATGGGGCAATGAGATATTCATGAACCAGCATCAAGTGAGGAAATTGGTAAAGATTGTTATTAAAATGGGTCAAAAGATGTGAATCGAACTATTTCTTTACACTTTATGCAAGACAACAGTGAACTACAGGATGGTATGTAAGAACCCTGTAGCCTTCTTTTTACTGCCCGTAATGAGTTATGTTAGATGAAAATATCTGAATCTTTTTTCTTATGCAGTGGATCCTGAAGCAGTTTACTCAAGATTACCTCTCAAACTACATGATTGGCGGCCGGTCATCACAAGCGGTTGGACTAGCTGGAGTCCTGCATGCCTTCTACATCCAGGAGAGCACAATAGGGCCATTTCTCTTCACCTTGTTCAGCAACTGGAATGTCTGTCGCCTCTTTCTTTACCATCTGTAATAGTACAAGTATAGAACCCTGGTACATCATTCTTTATTTGGTGCTTCTGTAATTCTTAAACACATGTACATGTAATCGAATAATGCATTGGTTGTTTGAAACTGATGGATATGAATAAGCTATAGCCTACTTTCAAGTTTAAATTAGGTACAATTTTAAATAGCAGCAATTAAATTAGGGAGAAATTATGTTGTCACTACTGCAGGATGCTACTAACGCGATACTACGACCAGAGACCCTTCGAGAAATGGTGTGCGATGCAATAATCGCAAACGGTGCTGTATGAAAACTGTCAGAAATGATGCAAAATGTTTGCGATGAATGATACATCAAACACGATCCAGATTATAGTTTCATGTGCGATGAGGGGCATACGGTTGATCTATACAAACTGTTTGCGATGAGACAGAACAACAGAAAAGGGCAGCCAGATCAAGGTGTATGCGATATAGGGCATACAGTTCACTTCAATGAACCGTTTGCGATGAGTGAGGTCAACACAAACGATTCGGCGTAACAAGATGTGTGTGATACCCGGCAAACAAGTCGGTAATCAAAATTGTGTGCGATCATTATAGACAGCCCATACGGTCTTTTTTGTGAATTGTGTGCTCGTCAGGGCACACAGTTCAACAAACTAACCTGTTGGTGATAATGTAGAATATCTCTGTCGAATACATATTACTAACTGTCTGCGATGAGATTGACAGGATAAACAGAGATATATACACTCTGCTTAATTTAGTCCTTTTTCTTCTTGTTGTTCTTGTTGGATGGCCCCGCGACATCGTCTTGGCGAGGACGCTTCTTGCCGCTGACCGTTGGCTCTTCATCGCCGCCGCCGTCGTCATCGTCGTTGCTGTCATCATCCTCCTCCTCCTTGTTCGACCATTCCTCGTTCTCATCATCGTCGTCCTCTTCTTCGTCCTCCGATGGCTCCTCGTCCATCTGGTTGTCGTCTGACGACTCCGGAGGCGGTGTCCCTTCCATGAACCGGATATAATCGAGGTATGGACTCGACGCCGGACTCGTGCAAGACAAGCGGGATGATTCTGATGCTGACCTATCATCGGGCGCCAGACTCCTGGCCGAACTGTCGTCCTCGCTATCGCTCAACATGGCTACAGATTGTGTGCCAGTGTGTAGCGCGACCTGCCGGGGATGATGAAGATGGTGCACACTTAAGCGGGGTATGCAGAGAAGAGGAACTACCAATTAAAGCGGGGATTGAAGCGGGGTTGACGTATTATCTAACCGCTGATATAATCAACCGCAATTATTTGTACCCAATCGCTCCAAATTCTCGGGGTTGCGCAGGACTCCTATTGGCTATTTGACTGGTTTCCTTTTTCAGGACAAAAACAAGGAAAGAGTTTTGGGATTATGCACTAGTACCGGTACGAACGGAGTAGGACAGTTGGCAAGCAATACATTGAGCTCCTCTTATTAATAAAGCCAGTAATAATCAAACTAGAAAGGAAAAGAAAAAAGACAAAGACAAATATCTGCACGAATCTTCGCGTAACATCAATGGCATAAGACCTAGATGTGCATTACTTAGAGCACATCTAGATGTGCTTTAGCAATACTGTCAAACAAAACCCCTAAGCATTATTGCAAACAGGGCATAGAACATGGCTAATGCGACAACCACAACTACACATGCTAGTTCCTTCTTGTCTCTTTCTTTCATCTATTGCTTGTGATTGATTCTTTCTTGCTTCATCGTACCGATTGTACATTCTAGACCAGCCAGGTTCTTCTTCAGCTTTACATTATCTTCTACGAGCTTGGTGATAACACTCCGACCCCTGCCATGCCATTCTTCATCTAGCCAGTTAACAAAGGCACAAGCCTCATATCCCTGCCAATGTTAAATAGTATTCTGGATGAGCGGTGGCATTAACTGAAGTAAAATGATGAACTTAATTAGCACTAACCTCTAAGGGGCAACTGAGAAACCGCCTGACAATGTTGAATCCCTCCGTTCATACACGTCGAGCGGGAGTGTGTCCGTGCACACAACTCAGCTTTTGGTACTTCTCGGTGGCGCAAAACTCAGAGTTGAACTCATGTTGCCGGAGTCTAGAGTCAAGCTCCAGATCCGGTGGTGGATCGCTTTCCTGGGGGGTGGGTGGTGGGGGGTCATTCAGGATGGATTCAACAAGGATCTATACTTTGGACATGCTAAAAAAGATCGGGATAGATTGGAACCTGACAGGATGATTTGGATCTGTAGTACACCTGCCTTCTGATGACCTTAGGAAAGTGCTCGGCGGCGATACGCGCAGGAGCAGCCGCACTGAAACCATCAACACCACTCGTCTGCATTCCCCAATGTCAGGGTCACGCGAGGGAATTTGGAGGCTATGTAGGGATTTGGGGCAAATGGGGAAACTGTGGAGATAAGATAACGGCCGCGAACTACTAATGGCACTATATATATGGTGTATACGGCACAATGTTTGTACAAGACGTTTGTGTTGGGTATTATAACACCACACACGATTTCCGAACCAAACCGTGTGAGAACACAACGTAGGTTAGACACGGTTGCCGTTACATAACTGTATGTGATGTACTACCCTGTCCATATAATTGAGTTACGGTGAGATACCGTGTAAATAGCCGCTCCACGGATATCCGTAAAAAAATAGCCACTCTGCATATAGAGATGGAGGCGGCAGCCTAGGCAGCGGCTACCGGAGAAGAGGTCAATCCTCGGTCGGTGGGCAGTGGCGGCGTCATAGAAGCTCAATCCTCGGTCTACAGCAGGAGATAGGAGGATCTCAACCATCGAGGTCGGCGGCAGCGTGATTCAAGCATATCCATCGCTATCATTGGCAGGATAGTGGAGGTCGAACTTCAGGCGGCAGCCGCACTAAGCTTTGCTCCTCGACCCTGCTGTCTCAGTGTGCCTCCGCATCGCGCTTGTCTCTCTGCTGGGTGGAGGTCTCCACGCGGCTAATTAATTAAGGTATTCTTTTCGTGAGTGGCTTAATTAAGGTATTCAATTCCTAAGTGTAGTGTTGTACTAGTACTCTGCGTGTAAATTGACTGGCCATTAATTTTTGCCATTGCACGTATGGATAACAACATGGAGCGCCTTCAGTAATTATTAAAATAAAACCTTGTGATTTATGCATGCATCTTTGGGCAGCAGTTAATCCGTGCATTAATGTTGGTGTTTTGTTTTTTATTACCATTCGTCTGCTGCAGATGGAACGATCTCCATGGATGAAGAATCAGAAAACCGCAGATTTTATCAGTGGCATGACAGAGTTCATGAATTTGGCTGAAAGTACAAAGAGGAGAATTGGTGATGCGGATTACATCCTGTGCCCATGTGCTGATTGTGCCAATACAGAGTCACATGAAGTTGCAGATGTCCAGATGCACTTAGTCTCTAGGGGATTCATGGATGGATATACATGTTGGACCAGACACGGTGAAGAGGAGGTCATGGATGATGATACCTAGGACAGTGAGATGCCAAATCCCGATCAGTGTCACATGGATGTTGAATCTTACATCGGTGCAGAGGCGTCAAGCTACCAATGGAACATCGGAAAGTCGAAACGCCCACTGGAAAACGAAGACGTCCACGCAGATGACGACGATCTTGATATGCCAGATTTTGCTGCTATGATTGCAGATTTCGAGGGCCCAGAAAAGGATATGATTGGGTACAAGGATCTGCCAACCATTGATGCGGACTCCAAGAAAGAATTGTATCCAGGTTGCAAAAAGAAATATTCCTAGTTAAGTGCCACCCTGGCGCTTCTCAGATTTAAAGCAGCAAACAGTCTATCAAACAAGGGCTTCACAGATATCTTAGGTATTTTCAAAGATATTCTTCCGGAAGATAATGTGTTCCCCAGAAGCATGAATGAAGTGAAGAAAAGTATTTGCCTATCAGAACTTCAAGTACAGGTGATACACGCTTGTGTGAATGATTGTATATTGTACCGTGGTGAGTACAAAGATTTCGTTTATGTCCCACATGCAAGCATGCACGATACAAGCGCAGGAGAGCAAAGGACAAGTACAAATTGGATGACGAGATCAAGAAAGGAATCCCGTTCAAGGTTGTTTGGTACTTGCCTTTAATTCCAAGGTTGAGGAATTTGTTTGCAAACCCTAGATAGGCAAAGAGGTTGCGGTGGCATCATGATGAGTGAATTGCGGATAGGTTTATGAGGCACCCGAAAGATGGGGCTCAGTGGGAATTAATCGACAACAAGTTTGAAAATTTTGCCAAGGATCCTAGAAGTATAAGGCTTGGGGAGTGTACTGACTGGATGAATCCTTTTGGCGATATGAACACCAATCACAACACATGGCCGGTGCTTGTGTGCATATATAACCTAGCTCCTTGGTTGTGTATGAAGAAAAAATACATTATGATGTCAATGATTATCCAAGGCCCAAAGCAACCTAGAAATGAAATTGACATTTACCTTCAGCTACTGGTAGAAGAACTGCTGACAGTGTGGATAGATGTGCATGCTATAAAATGTTATGATGCTTACGGAAAGGAGATTTTCAATCTACATGCGATGCTGGCGCACACCTTTCAAGATATGCCGACATTAGGCAACACATCGCGGCAGAAAACAAGGGGAAATGTAGGGTGTGTCACATGCATGGATAGGACATCTAGCAGAAGACTTCCCAACTCGCGCAAAACAGTGTATTTGCGTCATCGTAAGTTCTTGTGGATGAATCACCCATACCGAAAGATGAAAGCTGAATTTGATGGTACGGCAGAGCCAGGTGTGGCCCCAAGACCCTATGACGGGGAGGTGGTCCACAACATGGCTAAAAAAAATTAATGTTGTGCTTGGCAAGAACCACCATTTGACGGTGAAACGTTTAAGAAGAAATCGGTGTTTTGGAAATTACCTTACTGGGAGATTCTATGTGTACGTCACTGCATCGGTGTCATGCACGTAGAGAAGAACGTATGTGAAAGCATCCTTGGTACTCTGCTCAAGATTAAAGGTAAAAGAAAGGATGGTGACGGTTCACGGCTCGATATGCTTGCTGATCAATCATAATGCAAGAGTGAAGGAGAAGATGATGACAAATTCATCAAAGCTCGCCAGAGTTATAATTTCAGTACAAAAGAAGCGACATAATTCTTCACCTGTTTGTCGTCAGTTAAGACACCCTCTTCCTACTGCACAAACATCAGAAGTCTTGTGGATGTGAGCTCAGGTAAAATGAAGTTAGGACACATGAAGTCACATGATTGCCATGTAATGTTGACACAAATCCTCCCAGTGGCCATCAGGAATCTAATGGACAAAGATATAAGAAACACACTCATTGACCTCTGTGATTTCTTCAACAAACTATGGCAGAAAGTTGTAGATCCTGAAGAGTTGGATAATATGCAAGATGATATTGCAAGAATATTGTCCAACCTAGAGATATTTTTCCCACCGTCATTCTTTGATGTCATGGTCCATCTCACTGTGCACCTTGTCGACGAGATAAAGTATTGTGGTCCTGTGTTTCTTCTCAACATGTATCCCTTCGAGCGGTTCATGGGAATACTGAAGCGCTTTTGTGGGAACCGAAACCATCCAAAGGCAAGCATCCTACAAGGTTATATCGCGGAGGAGGTGGTTGAGTTTTGCACCGAATACATGAAACAAAGACCTATAGGTTTGCCCCTCTCTCGCCCTGAGGGAAGGCTGAAAGGTAAGCCGGTCCTTGCTGGCACGCAAATGGCTGCACCCGGACAATTGGCAGAGAAAGCCCATTTGGCGGTAATGCTTAACAGCCCAGTTCTCATCGCTTATGCCGAAGAATACTTGGCGGAGATATGCCAAAGATTCTTACCAATGGTGCCTTCATCAGAAGTGGAGATGAAGGAGCACACTAAGAAGTACGCCGAATGGGTAAATAATCGTTTGGCACAAGGATCCATCTATGACATTGCTACGTGGTTGGCACAAAAGCCATCACCTATGGTGTTGACGTACCAAGCATATGACATAAATGGATACACGTTCTACACTGAGGAATGTGATAAGAGGACCTCGTATCAGAACAACTCTGTTCGAACAATGCATGATTGTAAATGAAGCTGATAAAAGGGTGTACTATGGAACCATCAAAGAGATTTGGGAGCTTGACTATGTGAAAGTTAAGGTGGCATTATTCAGGTGCGCATGGATCCCTCTTGTTCAGGTAAGGATTGATGAGTATAGGAAGACCTGTGTTAACAGGACAACGACGACATATCATGCGGACCCATTCATTCTTGCCAGCAATGCTACCCAGATTTTCTTTGTGGAAGACCCCTTGCATAAGAACGGCCATTTAGCAATGCATGGGAAGAGAAGGGTATTGGGTGTCGACAATGTTGCCGATCAGGACGAGTATGATGAATTTGATGAGTTGCCAGCCAAGGGATCGCGCACGAGTGCAACAGAGAAGCATAAAATCATCAAAAAACCCAATTCATTCGGGGTCAACTTAATGATCCCAGTTCCCCCATGTACATGGGAATTAAGCCGTAAGACTTGTCTTTATGCATACCCTGCAACTTAATTCGTTCAATTTAGAACTGTCGCGTGTACTGAATTTGCGAGTTATGCCCTTTTGATGTAAGAACCATTAATATGTTGATGTTTATATGCTGTCATCTCAGGCAATGAATATGAACTATTTTTTGTCATTATTATTATTATTATATCATAGAGGTAGCACACTCAATCGATCTCACTACAGTATGTGTGAACAAAAATATGCAATCTGGTTTGCGAATAGAACACGATTCGTTGATGAAAGTCGTGTGTCGACCTAACCCCGCCACCTCGCCCACGATCTGAGTCGTGCTTTCTGATTGGCCAGAACCCAAACCCCATGGATCGTACGTCTACACCATTGGATGCTCCCATACGGAATGGCGATCTTCATCCCTTTTGACAGCACATGTAGTTCCGGTTGTAATTTTATTTTATGCACAAAATGCATGTTAATCTCAAAAAATGTCTTAAATATAGCTAACGATACCTGAAATGCGCCAGAAAATCAAACCCGTGGTATAATGGTGATTGCGTACCGTGGAAATTTTTATGAGGCCAAATAATGAAGTCACCGACCACAAGAGTTTGAACTGACACGTCTCCTTTTGGAAAACCATGATCCTTCATGTGAGATGCTCCGGTTTGGAAGGAGCGGTCATCAAAACTTGTACCAAACTTTACCAATTTTTTTTCCACGGGGTCGTGAGAGCACGCCACAGGCACACATCAATTTTGATGATGTCCGAACTCCATCTGAATTTTCTGTAATTAAAATACCAACTAGGCCTACGCCAGTGGCCGCACCTCGCGGCCGAAATGTTTGAAACTTCTCCCCGCTTCTCGAACAGACAGATGAAAACTCACAAAGCGACACACAAATGATCTGTACACCTTTGCTAGGATGATAGTAAGGGGGTATCATAGCTAGTATCATGCATGCCAACTAGGCAATTTTGATGAGTTGTCATAGAATTAATTAAATGAAGAAATAGAGGGTTAAGTATCATATCATGGAACCGTATCATAATAAATGTTATGCTACTATGTGTCATGCATGACAATATAAATAAAGTACTACATATGATACTAGCTACCCTATGATACTATGCATTAGAGCAAGTAAGTACACAATAGATTGACATAAGACTAGCGACAATGGGTAGTAACATAGAATGTTACTAGTCTATGTTACTACCTCTATAGTGGGGAGTAACATATGTGTAGTAACATGCAACACTTCATTTATTAGGCTATAGACACATCTTGCCTTGAGATGTGTGATGTTACTCAGACTAGCCACAATGGGTAGTAACATAGACTAGTAACTTGCCCATGTGTTACTAGTCTTTGTTAGTACCTCTATAGTGGGGAGTAACATATATGTGTGGTAACACGCAACACTTCATTTATTAGGCTATAGACACATCTTGCCTTGATATGTACATGTGATGTTACTCATACTACTAGTAACTAGCTATGTTACTACATTCCTCTCTTTCTTCATTTATTTCTTGCCACATCATCTACTTAATTTATCTAGATATGTGTGATGTTACTACCTATGTTACTCCCATTGTGGGTAGTTTCATACTATAGTAAGACTATACCCACAGTGGGAGTAACATAGGTAGTAGCATTACACATATCCATTTTCCTCCATTTCTTCATTTATTGCTTGCAACTTCATCTATTTTATCTAGATATGTGTGATGTTACTACCTATGTTACTCCCACTGTGGGTAGTCTGGCTATAAGGAATAGAATAATATATGTGTGCTTATTAGTTGGAGGAAAGAGAAGAGAAGCGGGCTCTTGGTTAGTAGAGCCAGCTGCAACATGAGACCCAAGACACTTTGTGAGGATGTAAGGTAGGCCAACTATTGATAAACTAGTACGTATATGTCAGGACCCCGACTTGATGTCACATCGAGTCTAGCCTGTAACACCTCATATCACTTTGCGGCCTCACGCACGGTGTCCCCACGGGTGTCGCCTTACCTTTGCCCGGGACCGTTTGCGCCTTTTGGCTCACGTATATGATAGTGTCGCTAGCATCCATATGATAAGGAGCCCGGGCTGACATGACTAGTCGTAAACCCAAAGTGGCACAGACTTACAGGGACAGGCATCCATGACCCAGCTTCGAACGTGTCGGTCATCAGCAAGTGGGTCCGGGCTGTAGCACTGGGCTAGCAGGACTCCGGTAAACCGGGCTGTAGCGGGCTAACAGGACTCCGGTACTCAATGCGTGACATTTCCCCGAAGGGACAGACACAGGAATGAAGAAGGACACATGCTGGCCAGCCTAAGTGTTCCAGAGCAGTAGCAAGCTACCATGGCTCAACGGTAACACTAGGAGACATTTCCCGGTAAGAGAGGCTACTAAAGATAAACAACTAGATAGTCAGATCCCACACATACCAAGCATTTCAATATCATACACACAATATGCTCGATATGTGCAAATACAACATGGCATCACAACATGACTCTATGACACAAGTACTTTATTTAAGGCTCAAAGAGCCAAACATAACATACACATGGGTACGGGTCACACGACCCAGCATTCAAGTCATACAGTCATACAAACCAGCAGCGGAAGTAACTTGTCTGAGTACAGACAACTAGTAAAATAGAAGAGGCTTGGAAAGCCTAGCTATACTACATGGTCCTTCACAAGCTCAGGATCACCACCTGGGCCTTAGCCTACTCATTGATGTCAACGTCTACGAAGAACCCATCAGAAGGGGTTGTAGCGTCTTCTGTAAAAATGTAGATTATAGCAACATGAGTACAAAGGTACTCAACAAGACTTACATCAGGTCCTACATACATGCACATTATCAAGAAGGGTTGGTGGAGTTATTGCAGCAAGCCAGCTTTGACTCTTGGCTAGACTATCCTACGAGACTCCAACTTGAAATGGTTTTGCGTACACGAGTCCACTACTCACCACTTCAATACACTACCGAGGATCCACCTCCGTCTTCCTACGGAAGAGCCATCCTCGGCACTCACACTTATCTTGAGGCTTTTAGTAGTTTCCATTTACTTGTCTATGAACTATATAGGCAACCAAGTAGTCCTTTACCGCGGACGCGGCTATTCGAATAGATCATGATAACCCTGCAGGGGTGTACTTCTTCATACATGCTCTCACCACTTACCGTCGTTTACACGACTTGTACTCGGCAACCTTCAAGTGGAAGCCCAACGTGGGTGTCGGCCACGACCTACCTAATCACCTAAGTCTCTAGTCCAGGTTTATCGCCTATTCGGGTTCCATCCATGAGGAGATCCGGCCGAGGTTTCGCTCACAGCCCCAAACAATGTGAACAGGGTTCCCGAGATACCTAACGGGTATTCGGTACACCGTGCCACGTACCTACCGCATCACAGCCCACCCCTACGGTCAGCGCTGTCCACGGCCTCCAGTAGGCTACAAACACCAGAAACTACTTGCAACTCCTGGACAGAGAACTAGGGTGAATAAGAAGTCGAGAGGGTCCATTGGTTTCGGGCCCAATGCATGGTAGTAGCTGAATCTTAAATCACACATACAGATCTCAGTGCTTAAGGTCGGCTTCAATGAAACAACCCACCATGTACTCCTACATGGCCTCTCATCGATACCTTTACCAAATCGTGTTCACCATACCACTCTCATTACCGACATAATCATTTCACTCTAGCCCATCACCCAGATGAACCAGACCTGACACGACTCTAAGCATAGCAGGCATAACAAGGTAGGAACAACACATACATATGGCTCAATCAACTCCTACACATGCTAGTGGGTTTCATCTAGTTACTGTGGCAATGACAGGTCATGCAGAGGAAGTGGGTTCAACTACCGTAGCACACAGCAGTTTGAAACGCGTTGTCTTAATGCAGTAAAAGAGAGCAGGAGCGAGAACATGGGATTGTATCGATATGATCAAATAGTTGGTTGCTTGCCTGATGGTTCGATGCACTGATACGGTTCTTCGTTAGGGTAATCACGGTACTCCTCGGAGGCAGATCCTGCCGCAAAGAACACCGATACACAACCATCACCAAACAATGTGCAATAATATGATGCATGCATGAAACATAGCAATATGAGTGTGTTGGGCTAATGCAACTAAGACCAGAAGGGTTTGAACCAATTTGAATCAAAGATTCAAATTTCAAACTCAAACATGGCCCTTTAAAGTGTTTTTTCCTTGTTCTGCATTAAACATCAAGTTAACTTGTTTAATCATGCATGAAAATAGTACAGATGGATAGATTGGATTTTTATGATCATTTTTCATATATAATTTGTCTGATTTGGAGTTACAGATTAAAAGTTATGAATTTTTGAAATTTAAACTATATTCTGGAATTTCCTATATTAGATTAAATCCAGAAAATCAATTACTTCGTCAGCCTGACGTCAGTGTGACATCAGCAGGTCAACGGGACACGGTCCGGGTCAAACCTGACAGTGGGTCCCGCGTGTCAGTGTGATTAATTAAACTAAAATTAATTTAAACTAATCCTAATTAGTTAACAGGGCTGGGCCCCACCTGTCATTGACTCAGGAGAGTCAACCAGGGCCCACCCGTGGTCAAACCCGGGTCGGCTGCACCGGCGTTTAGCCGCCGGCGAGCCCGACGCGGCGGCGGAAGTGGTTTTTGCCGTTCCGGCAACCAAACGAGCCGCGGAGGCCACCGGAGAGGAGCTGAGGACGAACCGCAGCTCTTGGTGGAGTCTGTTGGGGTCGGGGTGGCCGGAGTTGGCGCTGGCGACGACTTTGGCGGCCACCGGGGTTCGGCCGAAGTCAAACTTGACGCAAGAGGGGTCGGTGAGGTGCGGGGAGTAGCTAGTTAAGTGCTACGTGACGCGGTGAGCATGATGGACACCGTGGAGTGGCCGGAGGATGACCGGGAGCACGTCGGCGACGAGCTCCGCGGCGGTGGGTGTAGTTGAGCTCTGGGAGGTCGCTACATGGCTCGGGAGCAGGAAAAGAAGGCAGGGGAGGATGGCTAAGCTCACGGGGAGTTCGACGAAGCCCTTGGTGCGGCCGGGGACGGACCGGAGCGACGACGGCGTTGAAGGGGATCTCCGGCGACGGCGGTTCGGTCGAGGTCGATGCGGTGGGCTCGGGCCTTGCGAGCGCTCGGGGCTCGGCTTGCTCGAAGGAGAGGAGGGTGGCGGAGCTCCTGGACACGGCGGCACAGCGTGGGGTTGACGGAGGGCGTGGCTACGGCGAGGGGGTGGCGGCGATGGCGTCGGCCATGGCGGGGGAGCGCGAGAGAGAGGGGTTGGGGGAGAATGGAGATGTCCCGCGGGTTCACGGCGCTGCGTGGAGCTCATCCATCCAGCCCCGAGGCGAGGAGGTGGAGCAGGGCGGCAGCCAGCTGCGTGGCGCGCGCTGCGGTCGCCGTCGGGCACCTGCCTGCCTGCCTGGCCGGCAAGCAGCTCGCTGGACGGCGCTGGGCTGGGCCGGCAGGTGGGCCGGGTGCTGGGCGCCAGGTAGATTTTTCTATTTTTTTCTGTTTTCTGTTTTTTTTAATACTTCTGCAACTTTGTTGAATTAATAAAAATACTTAGGCAACTCCTAAAATCACCAAACTACTCCTGGTCCATAGTTGGATTATTTCCAACATGAAACATTTTAGTTTGGAGATATTTGAGCATTTAAATATTTTATATAATTTTAAATGCCCAAATTCAAATATTTATGATTTAATTCAAAAACCCTGAGATGGCCTGGGAAAATGTGCATCACTTCTGGCAGAGGTTCTGAACCAAGACAAAAATGATGGGCATTTTAGAAGGGCATTTCAGGTTCATTGAAAAAGTTTTTAGTAAACCCTAGTTGGTTTCAGAGGGGGCTGGGGGTTCTGTCATCCCCATTTCAGGTTTCTGATGAAAGAATAAACATGATGCAACACTCTAATGCATGAACTAGCTAGGGTGTGACAACTCACCCCCACTCAAAAGAATCTCGTCCCGAGATTTGGGTTCCTCCGGGAAGAAGGCGGGATACTCGAGTCGAAGACGATCCTCCCTTTCCCAAGTTGCTTCATCCTCAGAATGGTGCGACCATTGAACTTTGAGAAACTTGATATTATGACGTCGAGTGGTACGCTCGGCCTGATCGAGGATACGAATGGGGTACTCTCGATACGTGAGATTATCTGGGAGATCAAGCGTTTCGTGGTCCACTCCACGGATAGGATCCGAGAAGCAACGCCTGAGTTGAGAAACGTGGAAAACATCGTGGACTCTGGAGAGAAGGGGAGGTAGTTCCAATTGGTAGGCAACTTCTCCTTGTTTAGCGAGAATACGAAAAGGTCCAATGTAACAGGGAGCCAATTTGCCTTTGATACCGAAGCGATGGGTTCCCTTCAGAGGAGTAACCCGAAGGTAAGCCTTCTCGTCAACCTCGAAAGTCATAGCCTTATGTTTTCGGTCATATTGACTCTTTTGACGAGATTGGGCTGTTTTCAACTTTTCACGAACGATGCGAACTTGCTCTTCCGCTTCCTGAATCATATCCGGGCCAAAGAATTGTCTTTCCCCGGTTTCTGACCAGTTAAGGGGTGTTCGACACCGTCGTCCATAGAGAACTTCAAAAGGGGCTTTACCCAAGCTAGATTGATAGCTGTTGTTGTAAGCAAATTCGGCAAATGGAAGGCATTTCTCCCACTCCATTCCGAATGAGATAACAGAGGCTCGAAGCATGTCTTCTAGGATCTGGTTGACGCGTTCTACTTGACCACTCGATTGAGGGTGAAAAGCGGTGCTAAAGGAAAGGCGGGTTCCCATAGCATTTTGGAAACTTTCCCAAAATCGAGAGGTGAAAAGACTTCCTCGATCCAAGTTAATTTCCAAAGGAACACCATCGAGAGACACTATTCGGGAGATGTATAAATCTGCCAATTGACTAGCAGTTATACTCTCACGAACAGGTAAGAAATGGGCCACTTTGGAGAGACGATCGACAACGATGAAGATAGCATTATTCCCTCTCTTGGTCCTGGGAAAACCGGTAATGAAATCCATACCAATTTTATCCCATTTCCATTCAGGAATAGCTAAGGGTTGAAGGGTGCCAGCAGGCCGTTGATGCTCTGCTTTTACACGACGGCAGACGTTGCAATTATCAATATACTGAGCAATTTCTCTCTTCATCCTAGTCCACCAGAACCTCTGGCGTAGGTCCTGATACATCTTAGTACTACCGGGATGAATGGTGAGAGGAGATTCATGAGCTTCCTTAAGGATCAATCGTCTCAGGTTTCGCACCTTGGGAACCACTAGTCGATTCCCGAAGTATATGACCCCTTGATCATCAATGGAGAAACAATTCGCAACTCCTTTCTTGATGTTTCTCTTGATGCGGGAAATTCCCGGATCTACCTTCTGTGCTTTGATGATCTGATCCGTAAGGGTAGGTTTCGCCACCAAGGTGGAAAGAAAACCTTGAGGAACAATGTGAAGGTTAAGCTTCCGAAATTCCTCATGGAGAAGCGGTTGACTTTGTTGTAACATCAGGTTGTTACAATAAGATTTACGACTTAGCGCATCAGCCATAACGTTGGCTTTCCCTGGGGTGTAAGTTATTCCTAAGTCGGAATCTGTGATCAACTCAACCCAACGTCTTTGCCTGAGATTCAAATCCGGTTGGGTGAAGATGTACTTCAGACTTTGGTGATCAGTGAATATTTCGCAACGATTACCGAGGAGGTAATGTCGCCAGGTCTTAAGTGCATAGACTACGGCTGCAAGCTCTAGATCATGAGTAGGATAATTCTCCTCATGTGGGTGCAATTGCCGTGAAGCGTAAGCAATTATGTGTCGATCTTGCATGAGAATGCAACCTAGTCCTTGTCGCGAGGCGTCGCAGTAGATAACAAAGTCCTTGGAGAAGTCTGGCGGTACCAGTACGGGAGCAGAAGTCAGGCGTCTTTTCAGTTCCTGAAAGCTGTGCTCACATTGTGGAGTCCACTCGAACTTTTTATCTTTCTTGAGGAGTTCGGTTAGAGGTTTAGCAACTTTGGAGAAGTTTTCGACAAAGCGACGGCAATAGCTTGCTAAGCCCAGAAAACTCCGAACTTGCTTGACCGATTCAGGTGGAGTCCAATTAAGGACGGCTTGTACTCGCTCAGGGTTAACAGCAATACCTTTACCAGATATTACATGACCCAGATAGGTCACTTCTGACAACCAAAATTCACATTTAGAGAATTTGGCATAAAGACGATGCTCTCGAAGTTTCTTCAACACTAGCCTTAGATGTTCGGCATGTTCTTCCTCGTTCTTGGAGTAGATGAGTATATCATCGAGGTAAACCACGACGAATTTATCCAGATACTCCATGAAGATTGAGTTCATCAACCGAGAAAAAGTGGCTGGAGCGTTGGTTAACCCGAAGGACATGACGGTGTACTCGTATTGGCCATAATGAGTAACAAAGGCCGTTTTAGGAATGTCCCCGTTCCTGATTTTGATTTGATGGTAGCCCAACCTTAAATCCATTTTGGAGAAGATTGAGGATCCAGCGAGCTGATCATACATGTCGTTGATCCTGGGGAGCGGATATTTGTTCTTGATTGTGACCAAATTGATAGGTCGATAATCTACAACCATCCGGTCCGTACCATCCTTCTTCTTGACGAAGAGGACGGGGCAAGCCCATGGAGATGAACTAGGTCGGATGAAACCCTTTTTCAAGGACTCATCGAGTTGTTTCTTAAGCTCAGCTAGTTCTAGTGGTGCCATCTTATAAGGTCTTCTAGCAATCGGGACGGTTCCTGGAATAAGGTCTATTACGAACTCAACATCCCTGTCAGGTGGAACACCTGGCAATTCCTCTGGGAATACATCCGGAAAGTCACGGACTACCGGAACATCCTCAAGGTCTGGCAAAGGGCTGGCGTTAAGAGAATATAACTGTCGCTTGGCTATTCGGGTCAAGACATTGACTATCTTCCCCGAGGGATGGGTGAGTTGAACAGTCCTAGAGAAGCAATCAATTTGGGCATGATGAGCTGACATCCAGTCCATACCCAAGATGATATTAATATCTGAAAATTTAAGGGCTATCAAAGATGCGAGAAAAACAAGTCTGTCGACTTGGATTTCGTTTCCATGGCTTACTCTAGAAGTTTGCCATTTGGATCCCGGAGTTTGAATTACCATAGAGGTGGGCATCTCACAGAATGAGGTGTTATGCAGACGAGCATAGCTCTCGGATATAAATGAATGAGATGCTCCTGTATCGAAAAGAACAGATGCCGGGTGGCAATTAACAAGGAGCGTACCGAGAACGACGTTGGGATCCTCTTGAGCTTCTTCGGCAGAGATACAGTTGACATGGCCACGTGCAGCGGTGGCCGGCTTGGCGTGGAACACTTTACCTGTCGGCTTGCCACGGCCAACAGCTTTAGCAGATTGGTTGGGGTTGGTCTGGGGACACTCGCGCATATAGTGGCCAGATTCCCCACACTTGAAGCAAGTCACGGAACTGGTACGTGGAGGAGCACTGTTGGTTGGACCACCATAGGGTTTGGTTGGTACAGACTGTTGAACGGGGCAAGGCGCCTGGAAGGATGGCCTCGGTGTGAACCTGGGTGGCAGGGCAGTGTTGGGCACCCACACGCGGCGCTTCTGAGGGCCAGCACCGGATGAGGAACCCACGTTACGGCCATGCTTGCGTGTTGCGTCATAATCGGTCTAACCAGTCTCAGCACTGATGGCCTTGTTAACAAGCTTCTGAAAAGATGTGCACTCATGCAGACGGAGGTCGCGGCGGAGCTCAGGACTAAGACCCTTACGGAACCTTGCTTGCTTCTTGGCATCAGTAGAAACTTCCTCAGTGGCATATCGTGCGAGGTTACCGAACTCCCTGCTATAAGCATCCACAGAGAGTCGGCCTTGGGTGAAACTGCAAAATTCCTCACGTTTACGGTCCATGAGACCCTCCGGAATGTGATGTTCACGGAAAGCCTCGCTGAATTCAGCCCAAGTAGTGACATGGCCCGCTGGGCGCATAGCTCCATAATTCTCCCACCATAGACTGGCGGGGCCTTCAAGATGATATGCAGCAAAGGTGACCTTGTCAGCCTCAGCTACTAGCGCAAAACGCAGTTTGTGAGAAATACTGCAAAGCCAGTCATCAGCGTCGAGAGGCTCGACGGAGTGGTGGAACGTGGGTGGATGTAACTTGATGAAATCACTGAGTGACACCATGTTAGTCCTCTGATGGTGTGCTGTGTTCTGTTCAATACGCTCCAACAAACGGTTGGTCTCCCGCTTGTTTCTTTCGGCTTCCATCATAACCTCGGCTAGGGAAGGAGGATGAGGCAGATTTGCATTCCTGACTTCACTGCCTTCGGCCTGCTCTTGAGGAGCAGGGTTAGTGCGCGTGTTGACCATCCTAGGCAAACAAGACAATGATTTAGTCAGAATGATAAGATTCCGACATAGGATACAAAATGTAAGGAATAATTCAGAATGCAAGATGATCATCCGTATGACATGGTAGATACAGAAACTGCTTCTTTATTCCATCGTCATACACACCATACAAGGTTTAGTACAAGACCAAACAAGGTACTATTACGGTGAAAAGAGGATTACATCTCATCGGAGGCATCCCAAGCTCCTATACATTATTTTTCTACACCTCCGGAAAGAGTACAAACTAGGTCATATCCCACGAGTCACGCGGGACGATAGACGACACAGTTAGTACGAACTAGTGATACTACCACTAACTCAGACCGATCCGTAGTAGTTCTCGTAGAAATCACCTCCATAGCCTGGAAGCTCAACATGATCATCCGGGAACAGACGATCTTGCGGAGCTTGTGGACCATAGGGGCTAGGATGAGGTCTTGGACCAACAGACGGTGGCCTGCGGGGACCGCGAGGTGGGGTGATGCCTCCTACATCACGCCAACCCATCACGTCTGGCAAAGCAGATCTCACAGGATAGAGATCCCGCATATCCGAATATCCAGCTTGCACCGCTGGTGCAAACCGAGTCAATGTGGCCCAATGGTCAGCACGGGTATTGAAGAGCTCTAGCCTCAAGGCCCAGTTTTCACGGTCCTTATCCTCGAGCATCTCAGCAGTGGTGCGAGTCCGTGAATCCTCCTGAGTGGGGTCAGCATAGATAGCCTGGAGATACCCTTGTGCTCCCGGAAGTGATCCTGGCATATATCGGAAATCAGAGTCCCGAAATAGACCAGACCTGACTCGCATGATGGTCATCATAGAGTAGGCGGCGTCCTGCACAGCCATCTCAATAGTAACCCCGAGTCCATAGGAGCAGTGAAGGGGCTCGGTGGATCCAGGATAAGATGGAAATATCCTGACAGTGCAGAGATACTGGCTTTGATTAAAATCCCGAAATTGCTCTTCGACCGTGTACTCAGGATACCAACGGTATCCGGCCTTAGTCATTACCCTGACCAACATGGCGGTATGGCCGGGTACATCTAGGCATCGAGTCAGGCGAACCACTTGATTGAGGTCGCGAGTGGCCATCTGAAAGCACAACCATAATGCAAAGGCATTAGAATTTCTAGCAGAATTTCGGCAGCATAACAGCTGTAAATGCTCAAGAAGGGTTTTGAGACATTTGACAAAAGGGTTTCATACACACTCAACAACATCATATCAAGTTCTGAGTCCATCCTAGCAACATAATGTGGTAGTAGAACTGAACTTGGCTTGTATCCATCAAACCTATAAGGTACTACTGATTAGTAACACGTGAACCTAATAGAGAGAAAAGATCCTAATTCCTTAACCCCCGGTGGAAGAATGGACTGACTCAGATCAGAATGTCATAAGATAAAGGAGTAAAAAGAGCCTTACATTCCAACCCACAAACAATTCCCCTACATATAACTAAAGAATTTCTAGACTCGACATCGACCAGTTTGGCTTGGAGAACCTACAGGCAGTCCGGCTCTGATGCCAACGCTGTCAGGACCCCGACTCGATGTCACATCGAGTCTAGCCTGTAACACCTCATATCACTTTGCGGCCTCACGCACGGTGTCCCCACGGGTGTCGCCTTACCTTTGCCCGGGACCGTTTGCGCCTTTTGGCTCACGTATATGATAGTGTCGCTAGCATCCATAGGATAAGGAGCCCGGGCTGACATGACTAGTCGTAAACCCAAAGTGGCACAGACTTACAGGGACAGGCATCCATGACCCAGCTTCGAACGTGTCGGTCATCAGCAAGTGGGTCCGGGCTGTAGCACTGGGCTAGCAGGACTCCGGTAAACCGGGCTGTAGCGGGCTAACAGGACTCCGGTACTCAATGCGTGACATTTCCCCGAAGGGACAGACACAGGAACAAAGAAGGACACATGCCGGCCAGCCTAAGTGTTCCAGAGCAGTAGCAAGCTACCATGGCTCAGCGGTAACACTAGGAGACATTTCCCGGTAAGAGAGGCTACTAAAGATAAACAACTAGATAGTCAGATCCCACACATACCAAGCATTTCAATATCATACACACAATATGCTCGATATGTGCAAATACAACATGGCATCACAACATGACTCTACGACACAAGTACTTTATTTAAGGCTCAGAGAGCCAAACATAACATACACATGGGTACGGGTCACACGACCCATCATTCAAGTCATACAGTCATACAAACCAGCAGCGGAAGTAACTTGTCTGAGTACAGACAACTAGTAAAATAGAAGAGGCTTGGAAAGCCTAGCTATACTACATGGTCCTTCACAAGCTCAGGATCACCACCTGGGCCTTAGCCTACTCATTGATGTCAACGTCTACGAAGAACCCATCAGAAGGGGTTGTAGCGTCTTCTGTAAAAATGTAGATTATAGCAACATGAGTACAAAGGTACTCAGCAAGACTTACATCAGGTCCTACATACATGCACATTATCAAGAAGGGTTGGTGGAGTTATTGCAGCAAGCCAGCTTTGACTCTTGGCTAGACTATCCTACGAGACTCCAACTTGAAATGGTTTTGCGTACACGAGTCCACTACTCACCACTTCAATACACTACCGAGGATCCACCTCCGTCTTCCTACGGAAGAGCCATCCTCGGCACTCACACTTATCTTGAGGCTTTTAGTAGTTTCCATTTACTTTTCTATGAACTGTATAGGCAACCAAGTAGTCCTTTACCGCGGACGCGGCTATTCGAATAGATCATGATAACCCTGCAGGGGTGTACTTCTTCATACACGCTCTCACCACTTACCGTCGTTTACACGACTTGTACTCGGCAACCTTCAAGCGGAAGCCCAACGTGGGTGTCGGCCACGACCTACCTAATCAACTAAGTCTCTAGTCCAGGTTTATCGCCTATTCGGGTTCCATCCATGAGGAGATCCGGCCGAGGTTTCGCTCACAGCCCCAAACGATGTGAACAGGGTTCCCGAGATACCTAACGGGTATTCGGTACACCGTGCCACGTACCTACCGCATCACAGCCCACCCCTACGGTCAGCGCTGTTCACGACCTCCAGTAGGCTACAAACACCAGAAACTACTTGCAACTCCTGGACAGAGAACTAGGGTGAATAAGAAGTCGAGAGGTTCCATTGGTTTCGGGCCCAATGCATGGTAGTAGCTGAATCTTAAATCACGCATACAGATCTCAGTGCTTAAGGTCGGCTTCAATGAAACAACCCACCATGTACTCCTACATGGCCTCTCATCGATACCTTTACCAAATCGTGTTCACCATACCACTCTCATTACCGACATAATCATTTCACTCTAGCCCATCACCCAGATGAACCAGACCTGACACGACTCTAAGCATAGCAGGCATAGCAAGGTAGGAACAACACATACATATGGCTCAATCAACTCCTACACATGCTAGTGGGTTTCATCTAGTTACTGTGGCAATGACAGGTCATGCAGAGGAAGTGGGTTCAACTACCGTAGCACACAGCAGTTTGAAACGCGTTGTCTTAATGCAATAAAAGAGAGCAGGAGCGAGAACATGGGATTGTATCGATATGATCAAATAGTTGGTTGCTTGCCTGATGGTTCGATGCACTGATACGGTTCTTCGTTAGGGTAATCACGATACTCCTCGGAGGCAGATCCTGCCGCAAAGAACACCGATACACAACCATCACCAAACAATGTGCAACAATATGATGCATGCATGAAACATAGCAATATGAGTGTGTTGGGCTAATGCAACTAAGACCAGAAGGGTTTGAACCAATTTGAATCAAAGATTCACATTTCAAACTCAAACATGGCCCTTTAAAGTGTTTTTTCCTTGTTCTGCATTAAACATCAAGTTAACTTGTTTAATCATGCATGAAAATATTACAGATGGATAGATTGGATTTTTCTGATCATTTTTCATATATAATTTGTCTGATTTGGAGTTACAGATTAAAAGTTATGAATTTTTGAAATTTAAACTATATTCTGGAATTTCCTATATTAGATTAAATCCAGAAAATCAATTACTGCGTCAGCCTGACGTCAGTGTGACATCAGCAGGTCAACGGGACACGGTCCGGGTCAAACCTGACAGTGGGTCCCGCGTGTCAGTGTGATTAATTAAACTAAAATTAATTTAAACTAATCCTAATTAGTTAACAGGGCTGGGCCCCACCTGTCATTGACTCAGGAGAGTCAACCAGGGCCCACCCGTGGTCAAACCCGGGTCGGCTGCACCGGCGTTTAGCCGCCGGCGAGCCCGACGCGGCGGCGGAAGTGGTTTTTGCCGTTCCGGCAACCAAACGAGCCGCGGAGGCCACCGGAGAGGAGCTGAGGACGAACCGCAGCTCTTGGTGGAGTCCGTTGGGGTCGGGGTGGCCGGAGTTGGCGCCGGCGACAACTTTGGCGGCCACCGGGGTTCGGCCGAAGTCGAACTTGACGCAAGAGGGGTCGGTGAGGTGCAGGGAGTAGCTAGTTAGGTGCTACGTGACGCGGTGAGCATGATGGACACCGTGGAGTGGCCGGAGGATGACCGGGAGCACGTCGGCGACGAGATCCGCGGCGGTGGGTGCAGTTGAGCTCCGGGAGGTCGCTACACGGCTCGGGAGCAGGAAAAGATGGGAGGGGAGGATGGCTAAGCTCACGGGGAGTTCGACGAAGCCCTTGGTGCGGCCGGGGACGGACCGGAGCGACGACGACGTTGAAGGGGATCTCCGGCGACGGCGGTTCGGTCGAGGTCGATGCGGTGGGCTCGGGCCTTGCAAGCGCTCGAGGCTCGGCTTGCTCGAAGGAGAGGAGGGTGGCGGAGCTCCTGGACACGGCGGCACGGCGTGGGGTTGACGGAGGGCGTGGCTACGGCGAGGGGGTGGCGGCTATGGCGTCGGCCATGGCGGGGGAGTGCGAGAGAGAGGGGTTGGGGGAGAATGGAGATGTCCTGCGGGTTCACGGCGCTGCGTGGAGCTCATCCATCCAGCCCCGAGGCGAGGAGGTGGAGCAGGGCGGCAGCCAGCTGCGTGGCGCGCGCTGCGGTCGCCGTCGGGCACCTGCCTGCCTGCCTGGCCGGCAAGCAGCTCGCTGGAGCGGCGCTGGGCTGGGCCGGCAGGTGGGCCGGGTGCTGGGCGCCAGGTAGGTTTTTCTATTTTTTTCTGTTTTCTGTTTTTTTAATACTTCTGCAACTTTGTTGAATTAATAAAAATACTTAGGCAACTCCTAAAATCACCAAACTACTCCTGCTCCATAGTTGGATTATTTCCAACATGAAACATTTTAGTTTGGAGATATTTGAGCATTTAAAGATTTTATATAATTTTAAATGCCCAAATTCAAATATTTATGATTTAATTCAAAAACTCTGAGATGGCCTGGGAAAATGTGCATCACTTCTGGCAGAGGTTCTGAACCAAGACAAAAATGATGGGCATTTTAGAAGGGCATTTCAGGTTCATTGAAAAAGTTTTTAGTAAACCCTAGTTGGTTTCAGAGGGGGCTGGGGGTTCTGTCATCCCCATTTCAGGTTTCTGATGAAAGAATAAACATGATGCAACACTCTAATGCATGAACTAGCTAGGGTGTGACAGTATATAAAACTTATTTTTGTACATGCCCGCTAAGAGGTTGGCTGTATATGACATGGCAACTTCCTATAGCCGACCCTTGGTTGTATTGTTAACCATGCATGCTCTTAGTGAGGTAGCTAGTATATCATAGATGACTAGCTAGTCTCATACTAGCCAAAGTGGGAGTAACTTCAGCAAGAACACTGACTCCAACTCAACAAACATGCTTATGTGGCAATAAGTTAATGAGGAGAGAGATAGTTTCAGTAACTTAGCTAGTTACTGTAGCATCACATGTCCCAATGCATTATGAGTCTGTAACCTAAGAAATGAAGCTTTGCATGACACTACACTTATGTTACTACCCACTATGAAGGTAGTAACATATATAGTCTAGGGATATGTGTATGTTACTAGTGTACTACTCTCCATTTTGGCTAGTCTCATACTCCCTCCTTTCCGGTTTAGGCTGGTTGTAATGGTATTATCATAAGAGGCATCATGCATGCCAACTAGACTTTCTGGATGATGTGGCACAGAAGACAGGATGTGGTATCATATCATGATACCGTGTCATATTAAATGTTGTACTACCACTTTGTTTGATGCATGACAATTAGTAAGGCAACCTAAGATGTTAACTTATGATACAATGCATTATGGAAGTAGTATCCTAGCTACACTATCATATATATGCATGCATGACACTACTAGTATATATATAATACTCCCATTACAACCAGCCTTATAGGGCTCAATTCATAAATACGGTCATCTATGATATATGCTCCCTCTGTAAACTAATATAAGAGCATTTAGGTCACTATTTAGTAATCTAAACGCTCTTATATTACTTTACAAAGGGAGCTAGTACTACTCTATGATACTATATATGCACTATGAAGGTACGTACATAGTATCATACACTAGTATCATATGCATGATACTATATATATAGTATATGATACTCCCCACTATATAAGGCTTGCCATAGTGGCCTACGATGCCATGCACTCAGAAATGGCAAGTATGCTGATGTGGCAAAGAATTAAATATATATAAAGAGGGTTAGAGTAACATATAGTAGGTAGATACCGTATCATGTTAAATGCCATGCTAATTTGTGTCATGCATGGCAATAAATATGATCTATATATGATACTATACTCTATGTATTATACTATGCGCTATAATTAATTAAAGGTAGTATCATACACTAGTATCATATGTACTGTATATTCATGATACTAGTATATGACACTTTCCACTATACTCACGATTTTATCATGGGAAAAAATTGGAGGCGAAACGATGAACTCATGTTTTCATATGAACAAAAATATGATGGTAGGTAATGTAAATGTCTTCAAAGAGCACACGGTTCACTCACGAAAGACGTGCATCCACTAAACCGTCTCCGATGCACCCCGACCCCTTTGCCACGCACGCGACCTAAGTCATGTGTTCTGATTGGCCAGAACCCAAACCCCACGGATCATACGTCTTTACCATTGGATTCTCCTTGATCGAACGGCGATCCTCATCCCTTTCGACAACACATGTACATGTTTTAAAATAACCCCTCCAAAAAAATGTTTTCAAATAGCACACGGTTCACACACGAAAGCCGTGTGCCTACCAAACCGTGGCCGATGCCCCCTCGCTGCGCGCGCGATCTGAGTCGTGCTTTTTGATTGGCCAGAATCCAAACCCCACGGATCATACGTCTGCACCGTTGGATGCTCCCAGATCGAACATCAATCCTCATCCCTTTCGACAGGAAATGCAGTCCGACTAGGAATTGATTTATTTGCCAACATGCACGGTAAATGCCAAAAAATGCCTTACATATAGCACACGAGACCTAAAATTCGCCACCAAATCAAAACCGTGGTAAAATTGTGATTGGTTTACGTGCGAAAAATTTAGAGGGGAAATGATGAACTAACATCTTAATTTCAAAATTAGTACATCTTCATCTCAAATGAAATTATTCTGTTTGTGCACACGAGCACTTAGAGGCAACCGTTTGCATAGGCCTTTCCGCGCATGCGGCGACCGAGGATATTTTTCACCCTTTTCACCTAGGCCGCCAACACCCCCACCGTCCGCCCGTGTTTCACTCAACTAGTCCGCCCAATCTCCTTCGCCAGCTCCCCCTCCCCCAGATCCACAGCAGAACCCTCTCCGGCGCCGCCGTGCTCACCCCGGCCATGTGCCTGCTCTTCGGCGTCAAGCTTACCTCCACTGTCATTCACAACACGCGGTGGCCCGCGCCTCGCCGTCTTCGTTTGCTCGCCAACCACCCTCGAGCATATCGATGCAGTAACCCTCGCATCTCCTGTGGTCCGGCCGGGCTTGCATGAATAAGCCTGTTAGTTACTGCTCTCCATCGCAGTGAGGCATATTTCCTCGCAATCCCTCTTCCAATTTCGTTCTATATGTTTCCAAATTGGCTATAAATAATGGAGAGCATATATATGTTCATTATCTACCTTCCTTACTACATATAAGCTGTATTTGTTCCAATAAGTTACTGCCTATTTACATATCGCGGGCACCTGAGTCACACAAACTTAACAAATTAGCCGTACATTTTATAAATTATTACATGGCATGTTTAGAAATCTTGATACCAAGTTGTTAGTTTTATGCTTATTGTAAGTGCATCTAGTGCCCCTTAGTGATTTTGGTGTATTGAAGACTTATAGGTTAAGGGACTAATGAGTTTGTGAGTGTACACAGGTCTATAAGTCTATGAGGAGTTTGATATTTAAAGAGAAAGTCGACCCCTTAAAATGAAGTTTCTTCGACTGAAGACTTTGAATCTCTAAAGACTTTCTGAAAACTTTGAAAGTGAAGAAATTGGTGTGACCTTGAAGACTTGGTATTCATTCGAGGAACATGAAGCATGAAGACTTTTGTTTTCATAGTTTCATTTTCTCTTTATTGAGTCATAGGAAACACTGTACTGTTAAAGGGGGTCGAGGAAATACTAAGGAAAATTTTCCATGTGATGCTCAACTCAAAATCCTACACCTACCAATTCCTTCGAGTGAAGCCATTGGAAATCTCATACAGTTCAGTCAATTGCTTCAGTGACATATACAAAGTTCTTCTGGTCTCTGAGGAATTTGTTCTGACTGAGGAGTTAGGAATTCGCCAGTGCGGATTGCCTACACAGTGAGGAACATGATAGCCCTGAGGATTTTGCTACTCAAAATTCCGACCGTTGCTGTGCTATGCACCAGCTGTCCCAAAATATCTATCCACCTAACGGTCATATCATTGAGGGGCATTTATGTCTTATCATGTCGGGCTGCTCCCTAGGCTATAAATAGCCGCCCCCTACAACCACTAGCTGGTTGGCTGCTCCGAGAGAAACTGACACTTGTCATTTGAGAGCAACCCATCCTCTGAGGACTTTGAGCGAAAATCATCAAGTGAGGAAAATCCCAAAACCCAAACACCTACAAACCCCACGTGATTGAGCAGCACTGAAGAGATTGATCCTGCGTGGATCCGATGCTTGTTACCTTTTAAGACTGTGCTTCTTCTAGACGGTTAGGCATCATGGTCTAGAGCATCCTAGAGGAATTGTGGATCACCGAGTGACCAAGTTTGTGAAGGTCCGGAAGTCACCTGAAGACTTACCATGAGTGATTTGACGAGGTCTGTGTGACCTTAGTTCAAGGAGAATACAGTGAGGACTGGGTGTCCTGATCTGCGTGTTCAGGACTGGGTGTCCGGGATTGTGTGTCCTCGAGTTTAAATAATCAGCCGCTCCAAGCAGACGTACAACTGAGACAGCAGTTGGAACTAGTCTACCAAATCATTGTCTTCACCAAGCTTACTTGTTCTATTTCCTCAACTCTTTCATTTCCTCATAACTGTGTTTGAAGACTTGGACTGAAGACTTTCTCAATTTCCTCAGTTCAATTTCTTTAATCTGTTTGTCTTCGTCCTGTGTTATCCCGTGCTTACGCTTCCTATACTCTGTGCATGTCTTCATTTCATCATGATGACTATGCTTGTATTCTGTTATGTTTACTTTTGAGTACTTATTCCGCTGCTAGTAGTTCTTCGCTAAGGAATTTCCTCATCGGCAAATTCCTCAGTGAAGAACATCATAAAAATCGCCTATTCACCCCCCTCTAGTCGATATAACGCACTTTCAATTGGTATCAGAGCAAGGCACTCCCTTGTTCTATGTGATTTTGGTTTAACCGCCTGGAGTTTTAGTTATGTCAACCATAGGTATGATCAAGGTCTCTACTGGGTGTCCTACCTTCGATGGAACGGACTACCCCTATTGGAAGAATAAGATGCGAATGCATCTTGAGGCAATTGATAACGATCTCTGGTATGTTGTGGAAAATGGTGTTCCCTCAGTCACACCTTCTCTGAATGCTGCTGATGTGAAGAGATTCATCTAACTCGAATCTCAAGCGAAGAATATCATATGTGGCCATCTGAGCAAAGGACAGTATGGCAGAGTGAGTGCTTTGGAGACAGCGAAGCTTATCTGGGACAGGTTGTCCAAAGTGAATGAAGGAGTCTCAACACAGCGTGACTCTTGAGTTGATGTTCTTCGCAATCTCTTCAACCGCTTCAAAAGACTCGACAATGAAAATGTTCAACAAACCTTCGATCGCCTCACTGACATCTCAAATGAGCTTCAAGCACTTGGTGCCACTGACATCACCAACCATGAGGTGGTGAAGAAATTGCTGAGATCGCTTGATTCCTCATTTGACACTCTGGCATTGATGATACAAGAACATGCTGATTACAAGTCACTTGATCCTGCTGATATTCTCGAGAGGCTAAATACTCATGAGTTCCAACTTGCTGAAAAAAGATATCTCTATGGTTTGAGCTATGGTAGATCACGTGCACTGAAGGCCAAGGCAGTATCTGAGTCCGAAGATGAAGACTCTGGTAGCAGCCTTGGTGATCCTGAAGAACTAAGCCATGATCTAGCTCTTCTCGTGAAGAAGTTCCAAAAGTTCTCAAGACGTGGTCACCTTGGAAGACCCTCAAGGAGCAATGATTCCTCATCCAGTGACTACAAGAGGAGGCTCTGTCACAAATGCAAGAAACCTGGACATTACATTCAAGATTGTCCTCAGTGGGAAAAGGAATCAAAGAAGAAGAAATACAAGGATTACCATTCTGATGATGCGAAGAAAAAGAAGAAATCCACAAAATCTTCATCATCAAAATCCTCAAAGCCTTCATATCACAAGAAGAGCAGCTCCAAGAAGGCTAGGGCATTCATTGGCAAGGAAATGGACTCTAAGGCTGAATCTAAAGAAAATGATGAAGAGGAGACATCTGAGGAGTCTGAATCCGGAGTGGCGAGCCTAGCTCTCGCTACTGCATTCGTCAGCAAGTCTATCTTCAACACCGAAGAAAATGACCTCACCAACAAGGCTAATGAAGGCGATGATGACTACGCTCCCACCTATGGCTTCATGGCAAAGGGTGCCAAGGTACTCAAATATACCTCCTCTGAATCAAGTGAGAATGAATCTGATGAAAACTTTAAGCCCAACTATTCTAAACTTGCTAAGATTGCTGTAAAACAACAAAAGGCTTTAGAAAAGGTTCAAAACATGCTAGACAAAAGTGATGATATGTTGGGTGAAGAAATGGATCGCACTAAAGCCTTGACGTAAAATCTTCAGAGACTTCAGACTAGGTTTGACAATCTTCAAGGTCATCATAACACTCTATTATCGGATCATGAGAAGCTTTCTTATGAATTTCTTCAAAGAAAGAAAGACCTTGAGAAGCTAAGAGTGAGTTATGAAGATCTTCAGAAGGAGCGCGATTCATTGCTTGCTCAACAAATCAGCGCTTCTCAGGAAGAATTTGTTCCTCCATGCTTGAAATGCATTGAACTTGAATCTGCTAATTCTTCACCTGAATGTTCAAATGCTGCTAATGTTTCAAATTCTTCACATGCCTCTGTTATCACTAATTCGTCATCTGAGGACATTGCTAGTATCACTGATGATGCAGGGCTGAACGAATTGTACATGACAGGCATGTACAAAAGCCTCAAAGGGCATCAGACTCTTTGTGATGTGCTTAAAAAGCAGATCCTCAACAGGAACCCTAGGAAAGAGTGTATTGCCTTTGAGAGGAAACTCACTGCTGATGGAACATATTGGAAGCCTGAGCAGTACCCCAAAACTACATGGGTTGCTGCAAAGGGACCTCCAGTTGATCCATCTAACTTATCTGGATTTGCATGTGAATCTCCTCGTTCTGATGATGAGTCATTTGACGCCAACTATAAACTGTTCAAAAATAATGATGGTGAAGTATTTGCTAGATATGTTGGCACTAACTGCAGGAACGGTCCTCCTATGAAGAAAATCTGGGTTCCCAAAAGATGCCTTGAAAATCTTCAGGTGAATGTCATCATGATGCCACAAGTGAAGAATAGGAACCCCAGACCAAATTCTTCATATGGACCAAATTCTTCATATGGATCCAAGTCCTCATACGGACCAAACTCCTCACATGGATCATATTCCTCAAAAGGATCAAAGTCCTCATATGAACATCATCGTGCTAACATGTTTGTTTCGCAGGGAAGATCTAAGGATTATGGATATGTGCATTATTCTTCAAATCATTATGTCCATAAGTCCTCGAAGAATTTCTCTGCTTACTCTTATGCTTACTCTAACCCCTCTTATGTGAAACGAAATGGACTGGCTTCTATGCCATCCTTCTCGTATGGAGCTCGCAGAATGATGAACTCTTTGCCACCCCTTCAGATGTGGGTGGTGAAGAAAAAGAACTAATCTCTTCTGCAGGGTCAGGTCTCCAGATGTACGTAATCATCTGAAAAATTTGGTGGAGACCTGAGCATGCCTGATAGGACGCAGGCTAATCATGAAGAAATGAACTTTCATTTCTCACGTCCTCATATTGCTTTATCTGTTCTCTTGCTTGATGAAATTGATCTAATGAATTGATGCCATATTCTTCACTGATGAAGTATACACTACTAGGAAAAGGGCTATAGATGGAATCGACACTAATGGCGCACCAGACATGTGGTGCGCCATTACTATATACTAATGGCGCACCATGTGTTGGTGCGCCATTAGTGTCCAAATACTAATGGCCCACCACATCCACGGTGTGCCATTAGTAAAAAGAAATTTAATTTTTTCAAAACTACTAATGGCGCACCGTGGGAGTGGTGCGCCATTACTAGTTCAATTTTTTTCAAAACTACTAATGGCGCACCGTGGTGCGCCATTAGTAACTTGGCCACCACTTCCAACGAATGCACCCCCCCCCCCGTGGACCGCCTTTTCAGTTTTAAAAAAATTAAAAATAAATGATGGAAATGTCAAAAAAATAAAAGAAAATAAGTTTCCCATGTGATATGTGGTCTAGTTGTTGTGAAAATTTACAAATATGAATTTCGACTTTAGTTGCGAAATCTCTCGAGAATTTGTAAAATGGGCATAACTTTTGCGTACGATCTCGGATGAAAAAGTTTTCTATATGAAAAATCATCTACTCGAAAAGTTACATCCGAATTTAATCTGGGGAACCCCGTTAAACATTTTCAAAATCCTCAAAAACCTAACAGAAAAAAGATACGGGGCTTTTAAGATCTGGAGAGGCAAAAAAATTCAAACTTACTAATGGCGCACCTACCCATGGTGCGCCATTACTATCTTCCCGCCTTCAAAGTTCAAAATAAGTCAAAAAAATAAAATAAAAAGTTACTAATGGCGCACCTGCCCATGGTGCGCCATTAGTATCTTCCCGCCTTCAAAATTCAACATAAATAAAAAAAATAAAAAAAGTTAGTAATGGCGCACCTGCCCGCGGTGCGCCATTACTATGCCGTATATATGGCTAGGCGTGGTCCTCTCCTCCTTACCTCTTCATTCTTCTCCTCCACTCCACCTCTCCTCCACTCCATCTCCTCCACTCCTCCACTCCATCTTCCCTTCTCTCCTCCACCATACTACCCTCCTCCTCTCCG
>NC_041390.1:205194172-205222801 GCF_002162155.2 Triticum dicoccoides | reverse complement strand
GAGCTCCTCCTCCCTCCTCTCCGATGAGCTCCTCCTCCCTCCTCTCCTCCCATCCCCTCATGGTTTCTCCTTCCTCCTCTCCGATGCTCCGGTGAACTCCTCTCCGGCGACCTCCTCCTCCTCTCCGGTGAACTCCTCCTCCTCCTCTCCGGTGATGTAGGCAAGCGCCTCTCCGGTGACCTCCTCCTCCTCCTCTCCGGTGAACTCCTCTCCGGCAAAAGAACACGGCAAAAGAACGTACAAGATCCAAAAACAGGAACAAAATTCGAAATAATATCGAGCCAAAAAACGAGCAAAAAATGGGCAAAAAAATCATGATCCAGATCCAAATTCAAAATTCAAAAATAGCAATGGCGCACAGTGGGGGTTAGACGGTGCGCCACTACTATTTTCCCGCCTTCAAAATTCAAAAATACTAATGGCACACCAGTGGCCTATACTAATGGCGCACCAGTGGCCTATACTAATGGCGCACCAGTGGTGCGCCATTAGTATACCAGATACTAATGGCGCACCGGTGGTGCGCCATTAGTAAAAAATACTTGTGGCGTGATACTAATGGCGCACCAGTGATGCGCCATTAGTAGGCAAAACTGGTGCGCCATTAGTAGCCCTTTTCCTAGTAGTGATATGAGTTTGTAAGCTGCACTAATTCATCTGCAGGATGATCAACCCAAAGCCACTGAGTGGGTCCTCGATAGTGGATGTACAAATCACATGACTGGTGACAAGAATCTATTGTTGGATGCTCCATTATCTCCGTTGCATCTGAAGCATATCATCTTTGCCGGCAAAGGCAAAAGTCAGGTATTGGGTCTAGGTAAGGTTGTGATCACAAAGGATCGACACATGGACAAAGTCATGCTTGTTGAGGCCTTAGGATACAACCATATGTCTATCTCAATGCTTTGTGATCTTGATATGGTTGTTGTATTTGGCAAGTACCGTTGTGTTGTGGTTATGGAAGCCGACAATTCCAAAGTCTTCGAAGGCTTTAGGAGAGGAGACCTGTATATTGTTGATTTCTCTACAGGACCACAACCAGCAGTGTGTCTACTTGCAAAAGCTTCAGAAGGCTGGCTCTGGCATCGACGACTTGGTCATGCGGGCATGAGGAATTTGCACACGCTTGCGAAGAAGAAGCATGTCATTGGCATCGAGAATGTCAAATTCCTCAAGGATCACCTATGCAGAGCCTGTGAAGCTGGGAAAATGACAAAGGCCAAGCATCCAGCGAAGACTATCATGACCACTACTCGCCCATTTGAATTGCTTCACATGGATCTCTTTGGTCCTAATCATTATTCTGCAGTTTCAAATGATGCGTCTCAATATGGCTTTGTTATTGTTGATGATTACTCTCGTTATACATGGGTACACCTTGTTACTTACAAACATGAAGTGCAGGAAGTCTTCAAACGATTTTCCTCGAGGGCTTCAACCAACTTTGGTGTGAAGATCAAGCACATCAAAAGTGACAATGGCACTAAGTTCAAGAATTCTGGTCTCGATGACTATCTTGATGAACTTGGTATTACTCATGAGTTATTTGCTCCTTATACTCCTCAGTAGAAAGGCGTCGTGGAGCGCAAGAACAGGACTCTTGCTGAGATGGCTCGCACTATGCTTGATGAATACAAAACGCCTTGTCATTTCTCGACTGAGGCAATTGATACTGCATGCCACATCATCAACAGAGTATATCTTCACAAATTCTTCAAGAAGACTGCCTATGAACTACTCACTGATAAGAAACCCAATGTAAGTTATTTCAAAGTCTTCGGTGCTAAATGTTGGATTAGAGATCCTCATCACAACTCAAAATTTGCACCGAAAGCACATGAAGGTTTTATGCTTGGTTACGGAAAGGACTCGCACACCTACAGAGTCTTCAACAACGTTCTTCACAAGGTTGTTGAAACTATAGATGTGTGGTTCGATGAAACTAATGGCTTGCAAACAGGGCACCTACCTATTGTGATAGATGAACCAACACTTGAGGAAACTATCGAGTTCAAGGCTACTAAGGATGTCATTCCTACTGAAGAATCTGCTGAAGAATTCATTCCAGAACATGAAGAACGTCGAGCTAATGCACCTGAAGAAAATACTGAAGAAAATGGTGCTGAAGAGAATGCTGATCAAATTCTTCAACGACAACCAGCTCATCCTCGCATTGCTAAAGAAGTGCAAGTTGAAAAGATCATCAATGACATCAAAGCGCCAGGTCCTCTCACACGCTCAAAAGCTTCACATTTATCTAACTTTTGTGGGCACTATGCTTTTGTCTCTATTATAGAGCCCACTAAGGTAGATGAAGCATTTCTGGAGCCTTAGTGGATTCATGCCATGCAAGAAGAATTACATCAGTTCGAGCTCAACAATGTCTTGGAACTGGTCAAACGTCCAGATCCTCGCAAGCACAATATCATTGGCACAAAGTGGATCTACCGCAACAAGCAAGATGAAAATGGCCTTGTGGTGAGGAATAAGGCACGGCTCGTAGCTCAAGGCTACACACAGGTTGAAGGAATTGATTTCGATGAAACTTTTGCACCTGTTGCTAGACTTGAGGCTACTCGCATATTACTTGCTTATGCTAACCATCATGATACCAATTTATATCAAATGGATGTGAAAAGTGCATTCCTCAATGGTAAGCTTGAGGAAGAAGTTTATGTTGCTCAACCCCCAGGTTTTGAAGATCCAAAGAATCCTAACAAAGTCTTCAGACTCAACAAGGCCCTCTATGGCCTCAAGCAGGCCCCACGGGCGTGGTATGATACCTTGAAGGAATTCTTCATGAAGAAAGGCTTCAAACCCGGTTCACTCGACCCTACTCTTTTCACTAAATCTTATGATGGTGAATTGTTTGTGTGCCAAATATATGTTGATGATATTATCTTTGGCTGTACTGACCAATGTTATAGTGATGGGAGAGTTGAAATTCTTCTTAGGTCTTCAAATTCGTCAACAACGCAATGACATATTCATATCCCAGGAGAAATACCTCAAGGATGTACTGAGGAAATTCGGCATGCAAGATTGCAAAGGCGTCAAAATTCCTATGCCCACAAATGGCCATATGTGCACTGATGAAAATGGTATTAACTTCGATCATAAGGTATACCGCTCCATGATTGGTTCTTTATTGTACTTATGTGCATCTAGTCCACATATAATGTTTAGTGTTTGCATGTGTGCCTGATTTCAAGCTACACCGAAGGAATCACACCATAAGGCTGTGAAACATATTCTTCGATATCTAGCTCACACACCAACACTCGGATTATGGTACCCCAAGGGCTCGGCTTTTGATCTCATTGGATATTCTGACTCTGACTATGCTGGTGATCATGTGGACCGCAAGTCAACATCTGGTACATGTCATTTCCTCGGACGATCCTTGGTCTGTTGGTCCTCGAAGAAACAGAACTGCGTATCACTATCTACTGCTGAAGCTGAGTACATTGTCGCTGGTTCTTGCTGTGCTCAATTGCTATGGATGAAGCAAATTCTCAAGGACTACGGCGTCAACATGAAGAATGTGCCTCTCTTCTGTGACAATAAGAGTGCCATCAAGATTGCTCACAACCCAGTTCAGCACTCGAAGACTAGACACATTATGATTCGTCATCATTTTCTTTGTGATCATGTGTTGAAGGGCGATATTTCTATTGAGCATGTGAAGACTGAAGAACAGCTAGCCAATATCTTCACAAAACCCTTGGATGAGAAGAGATTTAGCAAGTTGCGGTGTGAGCTAAATATCCTAGAATCTTCGAATGTTCTTTGAAAAGGACACTCATCCTAACACCTATGCAAAATTGATGACTTAGATGTGCAACACATGAAGAAACATTTTTCTTCAATCAATGAAGAATAACACTCTTAGTGTGAAGAAATTAACGAAGAATTTGATTCTCAGAACCCTACGATAATTGTACGCGGTGTCTGAAATCATCATTCTTATACGGTGGGTCACGCCACCACCAAAAGTTGAAATTCCTCAATTATTCATATTCTTCAACTTTGCATTGTCTTCAAAGTTTTCGTTGTCTTTCTTCATTGGCTATATATATATAGTATTGCTATTCATCACCCAGGGTGCATAATAAGTTATTCTTCACCCGAGGTAATCTTACGATCGCTTCATAAACAAATTACATTTGTAATACAAATAGTTGCATTCATATTGATTCACTACATAAAATTTGGTATAAGAAAATAAAAAAAGTAGGTTATAAGACCAAAAATATCGCATTTTTATGTATGTTTTTACGTTCGTAACTTTACATAACATAAAATATTTTTTACGGCGAGTATATATTTTCTTACGTTCTCTTTTTACATATGAAATAGGACAAAATTTACGAAACCTAAAAATACGGTGCATTGACGTCAAAATAGAGAGGGGGTGAAGAATAACTATTCCTCACCCAGGGTGATGAATAGTGCGACCCTATATATATATATATATATATATATATATATATATATATATATATATATATATATATATATATATATATATATATATATATATATATGAGTTTATGTCCTCTACAGCATTCACTTATTGCTAATTCTTCAAGTTGGTTTTTCTGCTAAGTGAATGTGATCGGACCCTTCCCCTCTATGCTATATTCAACCCAAACTATTCACAAATTCTTCATGTGCGTTCTATTTGAAACTCGTTCAAAATCTTCACTGTGTCCTTGTCAGCCGAAGAAATTGCGAACGAAACTTTAAAACCTATCTTATCTAAATTTCCGGGTTTGCCGCTCAAACCGATCCGCATCCCACGATATACTTATGTGATGGCCTGGCCCATTAGGGATGATAGACTACTCATATCAATAAGGAATTCCTTCTTTTCTGGGAGCCCATTCGGACAGAACTCCAAAGTTAAGTGTGCTCAGCTTGGAGTAGTGTCAGGATGGGTGACCGACCGGGAAGTTGCTCCCGGGTGTGCACGAGTGAGGACAAAGTGCGCAGATAAGACTAGTATTGATCTTTGGGGCCAGTCTAGATCCCGCCAGGAGTAACGACCAACGGCGGGTGTGTCCGGGGCGTTACAAGTTGGTATCAGAGCCGACCCTCGCGGTTACACGGATGGTTGTGGACAGGTGCGTGGTCATGTTGTTCATGACGTTTGTGACCCGTCGTGGCACCCGACATGGCACATGTACCGGACTGGAAGCACAGATGTTTGTGCCAAGAGGGAACGTTCCTGTGGCCCGACGAGGACGTCGGTTCCTCTGAGTGGGGGTGTATGTGATGGCCTAGCTTATTAGGTATGATAGACTACTCATATCAATAAGGAATTCCTTCTTTTCCGGGAGCCCATTCGGACAGAACTCCAAAGTTAAGTGTGCTCAGCTTGGAGTAGTGTCAGGATGGGTGACCGACCGGGAAGTTGCTCCCTGGTGCGCACGAGTTAGGACAAAGTGTGCAGAAAAGACCAGTATTGATCTGTGGGGCCAGTCTAGATCCCGCCAGGAGTAACGACCACCAGCGGGTGTGTCCGGGGCGTTACAACTTATCCTTTCACCCACGATCGCACACGATATCCACCTCTCAGTACGTGGGTGACACATGTCAAGCGAATGAGAAGGGTCAGGGACATGTTTGTCCAAATTCTCCGGGCGAACAGTTTTTCACCGTGGCTATAAATACCCCTCCTTCCCTTCCTCACTTCTTTTACTCCGCTCGACCTCTCTCCAGCTCAAGCTTCTCAAACCCTAGCGCCGCCGCTACTTCATCGTTGCCGGTGAGAAAGAGCTTCACTGCCTCGACCTCGTCGTCGCCGTACTCGCGCCGACCGTGGAAATCTTCACTCCTCCGCCACCGTAGCCGTCTTCCTCCGCCGAGTTAGGGCGTGGAAGATCTACACAGACAAACTTCACCTCTCCACTTCACTGTTCGTCGTGTTCTTCATCCAAGCATTCCTCGAAGAAAAGTTGCATACTTCTTCAGAGACTTCAATTGTCCAAATTCCTCAACTGAAGAAAATGGCTGACGGTAAGAAGCCACAGAAAGGAGGAAAGAGGCCTGAGGTCAACACAGCGTTTGAGATCCCTAATGAAATATATGCTGGGTACTGCACACCTACTGAGGAAACCAAGAATGAGCGCAAGGTGCACATTCAGAAGATAGAGAGGAGATGGGCTAGAGAGTGGAGGGAGTACAGATATGTCACTCCTAAGTACATGAAGAAATCCACACTCAACCCTCCATGCCCAAGACCTCCATTGGCACCTGGCCAAATAGCAGATCCCACCAGCCTCAAGCGTGGTGAGGACTATCCTGATAATTGGGCCAAGCGCCAAGCCAAGTTGGCTAAGCAAGCCAGAGAAGCAGTGAGGAAATTCAATGAAGACTCTGCTGCTACTGCTGCCTCTGCCGAGGCCTCTGTTGTCAAGCCAAAGAAGGCTATGTCAAAGAAGCCTGCGCGCAAGCCAAGTGCTTCACCAACAGTGCCCTCAAGGCCAAGTTCCTCAGCAATGCCCTCACGGCCAGAATCCTCAAAGCCCTCACGGCCAATTCCTCATGCTGCTCCTGCTCCTTCAAGACCCTCAGCTCCTCCAAAGTCCTTGGCTGTTCCGACAAAGTCCTCAGCACCTGTGCACCTTGCCTCGTGCCAAAGCACTACAGGCATCTCAATTTTCTCAGGAGCTTCAGCTAGTTCCTGAGCTGCACCTAATTCCTCAACGGGACCCTCTCTACTGAAGACAAAGGCCACTGCTGGACGAGGTCCTTGCCCAAGTCCTCATAAGAAGCAAGTCGCTTTCCAAGTGCCGTCTGAAGAAGATGAAGCTGATGATGATGAACTTGCAGAAATCATTAGAGATAGGCAAGTCAGGGTCGCTAGAGCCAAGGGAACAAATGTGCCACTTCTTTTGGATCCCAAGTTGATCCTCGAATACATTGACGTTTGGCACAAGGCCCCCAACACTCCCATGCCTGACTTCAAGCTGACTCCTGGCCAAAGTCACATGCTGACTCACTTCATACAAGAAGAGAAATGGAAATTTGAACAGGGGAGGAGGGTGAAGAAAGCGCAATACAAGAAAGAGCGCTTTCTGAAGCAAAACGGTCTGAAACTTTCACCTGAAGAACTTGTTGCTCTTCAATCAGAAATCAAGAAACTGAGTGATGAATTTGATCGTTATTATGCTGACTGGCTAGGAGCCAAAGTCAGATTTGTAAAGATAATAGAACAGTTCACTTCCAATGTTGCAGCCCCAACGCAACAGGAAATTCCTCAGGCTGAAGCATCTGCTCAGCCTACTGAAGAAAATGCCAGCACCGCTGATGACAATCAGGCTGTTGAAGAAAATGTGAGTTCCAGGGCTGATGACTGCATTGCAGCCGCTGAAGAAATTGCCAGGGCATCCACTAGTGGTGTGCCTAAAGAAACTGAAGAAATCAGGGCAACTGCATCAGTTGTGCCTGAAGAAAATCAACCAGATTCCTCTGCTCCTCCTGCGCCAACACCAACTCCGATCCTTCCATCTGCATTAGATGTGAAGAAGACCAAGGCTGCAGAGCGTGCAACAGTGAAGAAAAGGAAAGCATCAGCTACTTTAGATTCTTCAGCTCCGAAGAACATGAAGCCTTTGACAAGTTCATTTGGTAATCCCATTGATGTTGTTCCAATCTCAACCATGCCATCAAAGGACCTTGTTCCTTTTGGTGAAGAATATGAGATCCCTAGCGGATCTGATGAAGAAAATCATTTTGCTGCTTTGTCAGAGCAGATTGATGAAGAAATTGAAGTGGATACGATCCCTTCAACACCTGTCATCTCCTCGCCCATGCCTCAGTTCACAACTAAAGAGGCTGGCGTTGAAGAAATGGAAGGTGAAGATGTGGACGTTGGCTGCTCCACACCCGTGATGAGTGATGAATTCTGGGAAAGTCAGCATCCAAACTCTCCAATGTTCACACCATTGCAGCAAATAGCTCACTCCTCTGCACAAACTGTTCAAATGGGCTCTGAAGAAACTCACCCCACTTCATCTGTACATGAGGAAATTCTAGCCACTAGTGCTGAAGAAACTGCTGCTGCTGAACATTTGAAGACGCAGACTGCAACTAAAGAGGAACCAGAAATTCCTCAGCCTAAAGAACCTGAGATTGCGATTCCTGAGGTCGTGATGCAACTCACTGACACTCCTCTACCCAAGCCAAAGGATCCATTCTCACGGAAGAAGAAGTTCAAGGCTGATGATTTCTTCGGCGAACATGTATTCTTCGAAGACTACAACCCTTATAACTCTGCTTGCATTAGGAAGATGCGTTTCTGGACTGCTAGTCAAGCCAATTTCTATTCCTCAGTGTTGTTCAACAAAGAGAAAATCTTCTACCATGAGCATATTCCTCATGTGGATATGTAATCTCTGCCGTGCTTCGCACCAGTCCTCAGTGTTCTTCACGACGCCGGACTGTTAAACTTTTGCTCTGACATCTGCGATTGGAATGAAGAACTGATTCTTCAATTTTATGTAACATTGCACATCACAGGAGATTCTGAAGATGTGAATTCATGGGTGCTGGACTAGATGTCTGAAAACACTCACTACACTGCACCAGCCTCTGAATTGCTTCGTGCCTTGCCACTCAGTCCTCCCCTTGAAGAAGCTCGTTGCATCTACAGTGAACCTGACCTTACAAATCACAACATGCAGGTGCTGATGAAACCTTTGAAGCCAGGTCAGGCACCAAGAACCAAATTCCTCGTGAAGGAATTGCTTTATGTGCAAAGAACTGTCATTCTCATGAGGACAACGAGTCCTATCAAAGGCCACGACTCATCTGATGAGGAAATTGTTGGCATCATGAATAATCTAGTATTCAACATCGTTCATGGCATTCATGTCAATTATCACGTTTTCTTCATGAGGACTCTAGCAAATGTTGCATTGTCTCCGTTTGAGCTGAAGCCTTATGCACCTTCGATTATGAGATTCCTCAGGACAAGGTCTTCACTCAACTATAAAGCTGATTTTCAAAATCATCTCAGCTACTGAAAGTGCGTTATATCGACTAGAGGGGGGGGGGTGAATAGGCGATTTTTATGAAAGTCTTCAAAACGTGGAAGTTATGAAGACAAACGATAGAAATAAACCTATTACCCTGCAGCGGAAGGTAGACTACACTAGGCAAGCCATAGTCAAGTATTCAATAGAGTGAAAGCACAATGACTAATAGTAGCAATGTAGTAAGGATCAGGTAGGAAGATATTGTGAAGCCACACAGAACATGCAGTCACTCAGTGAAGACAAAAGATAGTGCGAACATACAATGACTTCACAAGGAGTAACAGTAAGTAAAGGGAAGGGAAGATGAAACCAGTGACTCGCTGAAGACAATGATTTGTTGGACCAGTTCCAGTTGCTGTGACAACTGTACATCTGGTTAGGGCGGCTAGGTATTTAAACCTTAGGACACACAGTCTTGGACACCCAGTCCTGAACACGCAGCTCATGACACCCAGTCCTCACCATATTCCCCTTGAGCTAAGGTCACACAGACCTCGCCCAATCACTCTGGTAAGTCTTCAAGGTAGACTACCAAACCTTCACAGACATCGTTCACCGGCAATCCACAATGTCTCTTGGATGCTCAGAACGCGACGCCTAACCGGCTGGAGGATGCACAGTCCTCAAGTGTAATAAGTCTTTAGATCACACAGACAAGAAGACTTAAGTGATGCCTAATTCTCTTTGTCTCTGGCTGGTTAGGGCTTTATCCTCGCAAGGAATTGTCTCTCAAAGGCTTCGAGGTGGGTTGCTCTCAAACGACAAAAGCCGTACTCTGAATCTGAGCAGCCAACCGTTTATGGTTGTAGGGGGTGGGCTATTTATAGCCACTTGGCAACCCGGCCTGATTTGTCCGAAATGACCCTGGGTCACTAAGGAACGGACACGTGTTCCAACGGTCAGATTTCAAACTCACACGGAAACTTTACTTGGGCTTCAAGCAAAGCTGACTTGCCTGACTCTGGACAAGATTCGCTCTCAAAGTCTTCACTCGAAGACATAGGTTTTGTTTAAGCATCATTTCAGTCATTCTGACTGGTTCTCTTGGACCCCACTTAACAGTACGGTGGTTCCTATGACTCAACACAGAAGAAAGAGAACTACGAAAGATCTAAGTCTTCGAGCTCCATAGGCTTCATGTGGTGTCTTCTCTTGTCATAGTCTTCAATGTGAGTATCTTCATATACCACTTTGACTTCAATGTCTTCATACATTTTTAGGGGTCATCTCTGGTAGGAAAACCGAATCAATGAGGGACTTCTACCTGTGTTATCCTGCAATTCTCACAAACACATTATTCCCTCAACTAGGTTTGTCGTCAATACTCCAAAACCAACTAGGGGTGGCACTAGATGCACTTACAATCTCCCCCTTTTTGGTGATTGATGACAAACTAGTTGAAGTTTTCAACGGGGAATATAATCTGTGAAATTGTAAAGGATAAGGAATTGTCTTCATAAGTTGCAAGGGCTCCCCCTGAAGATCTGCATATAAGTAATTTGCTTTTGGAATGCAAATGCACATGGCAGGTTGTACTTGTGGAGATCCACTTCAACTTATGATGACAATCCACTATGCATGTGAAAGTATATGAAGATAATGACATGCATAATCGAAAATGGACATCTGCAGAATGATCTAAGTGCGGAATTTATCGTCGCACATGCGGAATTTATCATCGCAACACAAGGTGGCAAATAAGTAGCAGACAACCATCGAGTTTAAGTGTTATAACTCAAAGAACCAAATGTAGCAAAATGAGAGTTGTAAGCACGAAGCAAAATATAAAGCACCCGCCCATATGGACCCGCTTGAAGACTATCAACCTCATATGCTTCTCCCCCTTTTGTCAGTAAGGACCAAAAAGGTTTGAAGACATAGAGCATCTACTCGTTCCCATGAGGAGTAGGTGAAGCAGCAGGGTCGTTGGTTGTGCTTGACGGTGCTGAAGAGCTTGGAGCAGAGTCAAAGCATGCTGAAGGAGGTGGCGATGAAGTAGCATCATCTTCATCCTCGACGATTACTCTGAATGCTACGTGCTGATGCAGGACCTGGGAACCTTGGCAATCTTGGGATTGGCTTCTGTACCTGAGGCCTGTGCTCAACATGATAGTCGAATTGGGGACCGGCAGCAGACGCAGGAACAGAAGCAGCGGGATCAGTGGCTTCGCTGACTTCTGGTGCTTTTGTTGGTGAGGACTCCACATTTGCTTCAGCCATGACAGTGTCAGTGGCTTCAGTGGTGTTGGTGGTGGCAGCCGCAAGATTTTCAACCTCCACTTGACGAGCTAGAGGGTCGCTTATGATCACATTCTCCTCGAGAACTGCTTCTTGGTGGGACAGGGGAGTAGCAGCTTGTGGTACTTCTTCTTCATCGGCTGATGCAACCAGAATGTCTTCAGCAGTTTTAGCTTCAGACACAGAGACTTGAGGCATTGGACCTTTGCGAAGCCTGTGCAACGCCAGCAACGCCTGTGGAGTTTGTGTTGGCTGGGCCTCAGAGTCTTCTTCCTCTTGTGGGCGATCCGCCCACGAAGCATCCTGTGCTATTGGTGTCAGTGGACGACCAATGCTGATGAGTTCACTGTGCATGAGCACATGCGATGATACCTGTTGGTGCTCTAGCTGAGGAAGGGCTGCATCATCTTCAACATGGTCATGGTGACCAATGTCCTCAGCAGCGAGGGGATCAGCTGCTGGAAAGTCTTCAGCTTCATGAGCCACTGTGAAAGCAGGCTCATGGACAGTCAGTTGACGTTCTTGTGGATCGGCGTCGGGGTGAACCATGGAAATGGGTTCAACAATCAAGGGCTCTGTGGGAGCAGCCCGTTCCTTCTTGGTCATTCTTTTCTTCTTGGCGGGGGCAGTAGCAGAGGCTTCAGGATGTTTTCTCTTCCTTGCTTCAGCCTCAGCAGTCCTGGTCTTCTTCAGTTCTGAAGCGGTTGACCTGGCCTTTGGCTTCGGGCCAGTCATGCTAGTTGGGAAGACAAGGGGTTCTGCCTCCTGCCTTGGTGCTTCAGGTTCAGCCGTAGCGGGCTTCTTCTGCTTCTTGGAAGCCATCCTGGGGTCGATGCCAGGATGCCCAAGGGCCTTGCGCTTCTCAGCCTCATTGTAGGCTTGCACACACCTATCAGCCAGGACCTTCATGCACTCACGAGAACCCTGAGCTTCTGCACGTTTCTTTAGAAAGGCTTCCTTGAGCTCGTGCAGCATAATCTTGAAATTCTTCATGTCTTGTACGCTGAGCTTGGCCATATGCTTCTTGAACTGAGATTTCTCAAAGTCAATCTTCTGCTTCAGTTCGACAATGCGCTGGGCGATAGCTAACTCTGAAGCAATGGCGCCATGGAAGGCGACACTAAGGCCAATGGGTAGTTGGAGATCGTCGAAGCTGATGTTTGGCGTGTCAAACCATTCATCAATGAAGTTGTGAATGACTGTTACATCAAAGAGAGGCAGATCATTGAAGATTTCTGCTTCTTCTTTGCTCTTGATGAGTTGCTCAAGAGCGTCATCTGCAAGATCTTCATCACTTGACAGATCAATGGCATCATTGCGCAGAATGGCAGCAGCTGTTAGCTCTTGGCCGGTGTGTGGCAGAGGCATCTTGACCTTCTGGGGCTTGGAGATGCATGATAAATCTTCGGACTGCACACTGTCTTCAGGAGGTGCAGTTGCGAGTGGCTTCGCCCATGAGATTTTTGGTGAAGGGGCAGGCTTTGAAGCTTTAGGCTTCTTCAACTTCTTTGGCTTCGGTGCTGCAGGCGCTTCATCTGATTCAGCGTCAGCTGCAGGCTCATTCACTACAGTCCCTTGAACCAAGATATGGGTGATGAGGCCTTCAAGGTTGTAGAAAGGACCAACGACATTGGGTTCTGCATCTCATGTGCCATCAGCCCTTGGAGCTGAGGGACCAGGGTTGAAGTCTAGTCCCAATGTCTTCTTGTTTTGCTTCACTGAGTTCTGGGCAAACTAGAAGTTGCGCTTGAACGGAATGTCGGCACGACACCATAGTAGTGACGATGGGTATGCATCAGCAGGCTGTGGCCCACAGACCATGCAGGGATAGAAGCCTTGTTCAATGGCTTCATCTCTGGACCTGGGTTGAAGATTCTTGTATAGGATGTCTCCCCACGGTCTCTTGATGGCATTTTTCTCAGCACATTCCTGGGTTACAAATCGGTATTTGAACCATTGTTCTGCCCAATATCTTCGAATCCATTGGATTCGGGTCTTGTGCTGATTGTAGTCCTCTTCAGGATCTGTCTTGTACAGTTCTGAGAGGTCATCTGGCAGATCTCTAGATGTTTCTCCACGACGCTTTCTGCCACCCTTCCTTGCTGATTTCTCTGAAGCCATGAACTTTAAACTGAAAGGCTTCAACACGTTCAAAGGCTTCAAAGATTTTCGCTTGCTAGACAAACAAGAACTTGCTTCGGGAGAATTTATATGATGCTGTAAGAATTCTGCAAATGAATGCAGACTATGAGAACCAAAGGATTCTCCCACGGACATGTACCTGTGACAACATTAAGGTGCGAGGGAAGGGGAAGAGGTCATATGCATTCTCAGAAGATTTTGAATATAAATCAGTTTAGAAGACATTGACCTCATCGTGCGAAGACATTCACTCATAGATAAGGAGTTGGTTCCAGATTTGTATGAATCCAGAGATCAGTACAAGTGAGGAATCTAACTACTTTGTGAAGAATAAGTGAATACACTAGGCATGTTATGAGATGCAGTATGAGAGAGATCTAACTTGTGTGAATAGAAACTGCTTGTGGTAGAAAGTGAAAAAGTCATAGGATCAACGGTGCCGCAAAAAGGAAGTTTTATTTACCACACTAAGAACTGCTAGACGGAGTGGAAGATGAGGCCGAGCAGTTCAATCTTCTGTGCCCTAACTTGGCGATGGAGGACACCTACGGCGACGGCGGAGAGGTCGATGTCTGCAGTCAGCGTGAAGACGGCGTCGGAGAGGTTGCGGCAGCGAAGCGCTTTGTCGTCGGCGTCATCGAGGGCTAGCGGTGGCGCTAGGGTTCATGCGAGAGTGGAAGAAGAGATAATGACCGCCGTGAAGTGTGTATTTATAGGTACAGAGGCGGCACTGCGTTATTACACAAGTGCCCCTAGCGATTCGCATCTGAGGAACATGTGGCCATCATGCAGAATTTTGGGGTTTGTTCCATGTCCCACGCACACCTGGATTGTCGGGTGGTCGTTCCTACTTCTCCGGGTTTCATGTGGAGGAATGAGCATTGAAAGTGGACTTAAGGTTTGTCTTTGTATCTTCTGCTGACAAGGACGCAGAGAAGACATTCGACAGTTTCAATAGAATGCATATGATTTGGAGAGATAGAGTTTGAGATAGATTGCATAGAGAGGTTAGGGTCCGATCACATTCACTTAGTTCAAAAGATTCAACAAGAAGACATAGCTATAAGTGAATGCTGTAGAGGATAGAACACTAGTATATATATATAATCAACATAGTGAAGATAATCATGAAGACATGTTGAGATTGAAGCCAAACCAAATGTGAAGACATAGCAAGGTAACGCCATGAGTGAAACACTTCAAAATAGAACATTTGGTGGTGGCGTTACCCACCGTATAGGAAGTATTAGACCCAGACACGGCACACAATTATGGTGGCGCTCCAAAGTCAAATTCCACATTAGTGTATTCACACTTAGAATGTATGCCTTCATTGATTGAAGATATACTTTACTTCGTGTGTTGCACATCTAAGTCATCAATATGCATAAGGGTTAGGATGTGTGCCTGATCATAGGACATTTGAGGATTCTAGGATATTTAGCTCACACTGTAACTTGCAAAATCTCTTCTCATCCAAGGGCTTGATGAAGATATCTGCCAATTGCTCTTCATTGTTGACGTGTATGATATCAATATCTTCCTTCACAACATGATCTCTGAGAAAGTGATGACGAATTTCAATGTGCTTTGTCTTCGAGTGCTGAACTGGGTTGTTGGCAATCTTGATGGCGCTTTCGTTGTCGCAGTAGAGTGGCACTTGCTTCAGATGAATGCCATAGTCCTTGAGCGTTTGCTTCATCCACAGAAGCTGAGCGCAGCAAGATCCAGCAACAATGTATTCAGATTCAGCAGTGGAGAGAGATACACAGTTCTGCTTCTTTGAAGACCAACATACAAGTGATCATCCCAGAAAGTGACATGTGCCTGATGTAGACTTGCGATCAACTTTGTCACCAGCATAATCAGCATCCGAGAATCCAACCAGATTAAACTCTGAGCCCTTTGGATACCATAATCCTAGAGTTGGGGTGTGAGCCAAATATCGAAGAATTCGCTTCACAGCTAAGTGATGCGAGTCCTTTGGTGCCGCTTGGAATCGAGCACACATGCAAACACTAAGCATAATATCTGGCCTAGATGCACATAGATAAAGTAAAGAACCAATCATGGAGCGGTATACCTTTTGATCGAACTCTTTACCATTGTCGTCAGGACCCAGATGATGCTTGGCTGGCATTGGCGTCGTGAAGCCTTTGCAGTCTTGCATACCGAACTTCTTCAGGCAATCTTTGAGATACTTCTCTTGAGATATGAAGATGCCGTTGCGTTGCTGTCGTATTTGAAGACCGAGAAAGAACTTCAGCTCTCCCATCATAGACATTTGATATTGCTCTTACATCATATATCCAAACTCTTCACTGTACTTCTGATTGGTGCAGCCGAAGATAATGTCATCCACATATATTTGGCACACAAACAGTTCACCATCATATGTCTTCATGAAGAGAGTGGGGTTGAGAGAACCAGGTATGAAGCCTTTGCTCTTCAGGAAGTATTTGAGTGTGTCATACCAGGCCCGAGGGGCTTGTTTGAGGCCATACAGTGCCTTGTTGAGCTTGTATACCATGTCAGGATGTTTTGGATCTTCAAAGCCAGGAGGTTGTGCAACATACACTTCTTCTTCAATCTTGCCATTGAGGAAGGCGCTCTTCACGTCCATTTGATAAAGAAGTATGTTGTGATGATTTGCATAGGCCAGCAGTATGCGTATGGCTTCAAGTCTAGCCACAGGAGCAAATGTTTCATCGAAGTCAATGCCTTCCACTTGAGTATATCCTTGAGCAACGAGACGAGCTTTATTTCTAACAACTTGACCATGCTCATCTTGCTTGTTGCGGTATATCCATTTGGTGCCTATTATGTTGTGCTTCCGAGGATCGGGACGCTTGACCTATTACCATACATTATTCAGCTCAAATTGTTGAAGCTCGTCTTGCATAGCTTGAATCCATTCAGGTTCCATGAAGGCTTCTTCAACTTTCTTGGGTTCTGTTATTGAGACGAATGCGAAGTGCCCACAGAAATTTGCTAGCTGAGTTGCCCTTGAACGAGTGAGTGGACCGGGTGCATTGATGCTATCAATTATTCTTTCAATCTGCACTTCATTGGCAACGCGAGGATGTACAGGGCAAAGATTTTGCTCTTGCCAATCATTGTCGTTGTTAGAAGGAATGTCTTCAGGCTGAGCATTGTCTTCATGTTGATCAGGTGCTAAGATGATAAGTTCTTCTTCAGGATATGCTTCAGAAGGTATAATTTCTCCAGTTCTCATTAGCTTGATTGATTCACTGGATGGAACTTCATCTAGCACATTTGGCAGTTGCTCTCTTTGTGAACCGTTGGTCTCATCGAACCGCACATCCACTGTTTCAACCACTTTGTAATGAAAGAGATTGAAGACTCTGTAGGAGTGCGAATCCTTTCCATATCCAAGCATAAAACCCTCATGTGCTTTTGGTGCAAACTTTGAGGTGTGATGTGGGTCCTTGATCCAGCACCTGGCGCCAAATACTCTGAAGTAACTGACATTTGGCTTCTTGCCAGTAAGGAGCTCATAAAATGTCTTGTTCAGAAGCTTGTGAAGATAAACACGATTGATTGTATGGCATGCAGTATCAATGGCTTCAGGCCAGAATTTTCTTGGAGTCTTGTATTCATCTAGCATTGTTCTGGCCATCTCAATGAGTGTTCTGTTCTTGCGTTCGACGACCCCATTCTGCTGTGGCGTGTACAGGGCTGAGAATTCATGTGTGATGCCCATGGTATAAAGATATGTATCAAGGCCAGTGTTCTTGAATTTAGTGCCATTGTCACTTCTGATATGCTTTATCTTGGCGCCATAGTTGTTCACTGCTCGATTGGCGAAGCGTATGAAGACATCCTGCACTTCAGTCTTGTAAAGGATTATGTGCACCCAAGTATATATAGAATAATCATCAACAATGACAAAGCCATAGAGACAAGAAGTATTAGTAAGAGTTGAGTAATGAGTGGGACCGAAAAGATCCATGTGAAGCAGTTTGAAGGGTCGAGTAGTGGTCATGATTGTCTTCGAGGGATGTTTGGCCCTCGTCATCTTTCTTGCCTCACAGGCACCGCATAAGTGATCTTTCTTGAACTTGACGCCCTCGATGCCTATGACATGCTTCTTCTTTTCCAGGGTGTGGAGGTTCCTCATGCCAGCATGTCCAAGCCTCCGATGCTAGAGCCAGCATTCTGAAGCTTTTGCTCGAAGACATACGGCAAGCTGTGGTCCTGCTGAGAAATCTACCACGTACAAATCATCTTTCCGATACCCTTCAAATACTAGAGACTTGTCCGATTCCATTAGAACAAGGCAACGATATTTTCCAAATATTACGATCATGTTTAAATCACAAAGCATTGAGACAGACATTAAGTTGAAGCCAAGGGATTCAACAAGCATGACTTTATCCATGTGTTGATCCATTGAGATTGCAACTCTACATAGACCCAATACCTTACTTTTACCAGTGTCAGCAAATGTGATGTTGCTCTTGTCGGATGGACGTAAGGTTGAGTCCATAAGAAGGCTTCTTTTGCCAGTCATGTGATTTGTACACCCACTATCAAAAATCCATTCTGAAGACGCTGGTGTCATACCCTACAGTGCAGTTAGGGGGATAGGCTTCATGAAGAGCATTGTGAAGCAAGAACATTTGACGAACCAGTGGGTTATGAAAGCTTAGATCCAGATTAGGACTAATAGGGAGAGTAGAAAGCGATTCAGGAACGAAGTACATAGTAAGACCATTCGGGCATTTGATCTTGCGCCCTACAAGATGTTTAAGGTCCCCAGCAATAGCGTCAGACGATTTTGGTTTTCTGCTGGAGACCTTTCCCTGCAAAAGAGAGTTAAACTTTCTTAGCCACCCACATCTTCAAGGATGGCTTAGAAGCAATAAGTCTAAGTGCAGCATCTGAGAACTTTGGCTTTAGAGCCCTAGCAAACAGTCTTGCAGGCGGATAATAGTACTCATAAGAATAAGCAGAATAGTTCTTGGTCTTATGAACATGGCGGTTTGATGAACCGCTCTCATATTCATATGCCTGAGTATGGTTTCCCTGCAAAACATTTGCGTTAGTGCGACTCAGGTGAGTCCCCTATCTGTATGAAGCCTTTGGACCGTATGAAGCCTTTGGTCTGAGGTTTGTCTTCTTCACGTGAGGTGTCATGATGACATTCACAGGAACCCAGATCTTCTTCATAGGCGGTCCATTCCTGCAGTTAGTACCAATGTGCCTGGCAAACACTTCGCCATTCTGATTCTTAAACAGTTTATAGTTTGCATCAAAGGATTCATCAATGACAATGGGGTTAGCATAAGTGAACCCAGATAGAGTGGATGGATCTGCTGAAAATTCCTTTGCAGCAACCCATGTGGTTTTGGTGTACTGCTCAGGTTTCCAGTAAGAGCCATCAGCATTCATTTTCCTTACGAACCCAACACCCTCTTTCCTCGGGTTTCGGTTCAAAATCTTCTTTTTGAGGACATCACATAGTGTCTGATGCCCTTTAAGACTTTTGTACATCCCTGTTTCAAGCAATGTCTTCAACCTAGCATTCTCATCAGCAATAGCAGTGGAATCCTCAGCAGAGGGGTTAGTTCCCACATCAACAGTTGAAGATATTGCAACAGTAGCAGCAGTAGAACATTCAGCAATAGTAGTAGCATTATCACGCTCAATGCATTTGAGACATGGTGGTTCAAATCCTTCCTGAGCGGAGCTGATCTGTTCGGCGCGAAGTGACTCGTTTTCCTTTTGAAGATCTTCATGAGCCGCTCTCAATTTCTCAAGATCTTGCTTCCTTTGAAGATAATCATAGGAAAGCTTTTCATGAGTTGTTGAGAGAGTTTCATGACGACTTTCAAGTTCCTCATACTTAATGTGAAGATTTTTTATGTCTTCAATTAAGGATTCAGATCGAGTCATTTCAGCACCTAACAGATCATCGCTTCTGTCTAACAGTTTTTGAATATGTTCCATAGCTTTCTGTTGTTCAGTTGCAATTTTAGCAAGTGTTTTGTAGCTGGGTTTTGAACCACAATCAGAGTCATCATCACTAGATGTTTGATAGTGAGTAGTGCGTGTGTTTACCTTGGCACCGCGTGCCATGAAGCAGTAGGTAGAAGTGGAGTAGTCCTTGTCATTTGCATCGGTGTCGGTGATGAAGTCATTGTCTTCAGTGTTGAAGATGGACTTGGCAACGTATGTTGTAGCCAGACTTGCGACGCCTGAATCGGACTCCTCCTCAGACTCCACCTCCGCCTCCTCAGAAGCGGACTCCTCCTCATAATCCATTTCCTTGCCAACAAACGCACGTGCCTTGCCAGATGAGCTCTTCTTGTGTGATGAAGACTTTGAGGAAGACTTGGAATAAGACTTTGAGTATTTCTTCTTCTTCTTCTTGTCGTCAGAGTCATATTCCTTGCTCTTCTTCTTCTTTTTGTTCTCATTGTCCCACTGTGGACACTCAGAGATGAAGTGGCCAAGTTTCTTGCACTTGTGACATGTTTTCTTCTTGTAGTCATGAGCAGAAGCTTCATCATTCCTTGAGCTTGATCGGGAAGACTTTCTGAAACCTTTCTTCTTGGTGAATTTTTGCAACTTCTTCACAAGCATAGCAAGTTCCCTTCCAATGTCTTCAGGATCATCCGAACTGCTGTCAGATTCTTCTTCAGATGAGGAGACAACTTTTTCCTTCAAGGCACGAGTTCACCCATGGTTTGGACCGTAGATATCTCTTTTCTCAGAAAGCTGAAACTCATGTGTGTTGAGCCTCTCAAGTATGTCAGACGGATCGAGTGTCTTGAAATCAGGACGTTTTTGAATCATCAGGGCTAGGGTGTCAAACGAACTATCAAGTGATTCCAGTCGTGTCTTGACGACTTCATGTTTGGTGATCTCAGTAGCGCCGAGGGCTTGAAGCTCATTTTTGATGTCAGCGAGTCGGTCAAATGTGAGCTGGACATTCTCATTGTCATTTCGCTTGAAGCGGTTGAAGAGGTTGCGAAGGACACTGATTCTCTGATCTCTCTGGGTTGAGACGCCTTCATTGACCTTGGAGAGCCAGTCCCAGACCAGCTTAGATGTTTCCAAAGCATTCACACAGCCATACTGTCCTTTGGTCAGATGACCACAGATGATATTCTTGGCAGTAGAGTCCAGTTGAACGAACTTCTTGACATTAGTAGCAGTGACACCTTCTCCAGCCTTGGGAACGCCGTTCTTGATGACATACTATAGGTCGACGTCAGTGGCTTCAAGATGCATGCGCATCTTATTCTTCTAGTAGGGATATTCAGTTCCATCGAAGACGGGGCACGCAGCGGAGACTTTAATTATCCCTGCAGTCGACATAGCTAAAACTCCAGGTGGTTAAACCAACTCACACAGAACAAGGGAGCACCTTGCTTTGATAACAATTGAAAGTGCGTTATATCGACTAGAGGGGGGAGGTGAATAGGCGATTTTTATGAAAGTCTTCAAAACGTGGAAGTTATGAAGACAAACGATAGAAATAAACCTATTACCCTGCAGCGGAAGGTAGACTACACTAGGCAAGCCATAGTCAAGTATTCAATAGAGTGAAAGCACAATGACTAATAGCAGCAATGTAGTAATTATCAGGAAGGAAGATATTATGAAGCCACACAGAACACGCAGTCACTCAGTGAAGACAAAAGCTAGTGCGAACATACAACGACTTCACAAGGAGTAACAGTAAGTAAAGGGAAGGGAAGATGAAACCAGTGACTCGCTGAAGACAATGATTTGTTGGACCAGTTCCAGTTGCTGTGACAATTGTACGTCTGGTTAGGGCGGCTAGGTATTTAAACCTTAGGACACACAGTCCCGGACACCCAGTCCTGAACACGCAGCTCAGGACACCCAGTCCTCACCGTATTTCCCTTGAGCTAAGGTCACACAGACCTCGCCCAATCACTCTGGTAAGTCTTCAAGGTAGACTCCCAAACCTTCACAGACTTCCTTCACCGGCAATCCATAATGTCTCTTGGATGCTCAGAACCGACACCTAACCGGCTGGAGGATGCACAGTCCTCAAGTGTAATAAGTCTTCAGATCACACAGACAAGAAGACTTAAGTGATGCCTAATTCTCTTTCGCTCTGGGTGGTTAGGGCTTTATCCTCGCAAGGAATTCTCTCTCAAAGGCTTCGAGGTGGGTTGCTCTCAAACGACAAAAGCCGTACTCTGAATCTGAGCAGCCAACCGTTTATGGTTGTAGGGGGTGGGCTATTTATAGCCACTTGGCAACCCGACCTGATTTGTCCGAAATGACCCTGGGTCACTAAGGAACTGACATGTGTTCCAACGGTCAGATTTCAAACTCACACGGCAACTTTACTTGGGCTTCAAGCAAAGCTGACTTGCCCGACTCTGGACAAGATTCGCTCTCAAAGTCTTCACTCGAAGACATAGGTTTTGTTTAAGCATCAGTTCAGTCATTCTGACTGGTTCTCTTGGATCCCACTTAATAGTACGGTGGTTCCTATGACTCAACATAGAAGAAAGAGAACTACGAAAGATCTAAGTCTTCGAGCTCCATAGGCTTCATGTGGTGTCTTCTCTTGTCATAGTCTTCAATGTGAGTATCTTCATATACCACCTTTGACTTCAATGTCTTCATACATTTTTAGGGGTCATCTCTGGTAGGAAAACCGAATCAATGAGGGACTTCTACCTGTGTTATCCTGCAATTCTCACAAACACATTAGTCCCTCAACTAGGTTTGTCGTCAATACTCCAAAACCAACTAGGGGTGGCACTAGATGCACTTACAGCTACTTGCCCCCAATTGAAGTCCTCAAGCAGACCTATTCCTCAGTTGATGAAAAGGGCAAGGCACCATCTATTATCAGTGAAGGCATTCGTCCATTGGATGGACAGTTTCGAAAAGCTGCCTCTTATTCCACCAATGATGACTCTGCCACACATGAATCTGCCAATGCACCCAAGTCTACTCCTCAAGCCACTGCTCCTTGTGTGATGACTGATCGTGAGCTTCTGCTTAGTCTTCACCAGAAGGTGGATCGAAATCATAAATGGGTTAAGCGTCAGTTTGGTTCATTTCTTCACAACATGACTGCTACACACAATGCAGTGAAGAAAAACCATTACTACCTCCATGAAGTCTTCGGTCGCACCTGGGCCATTCTGTCACATCTGTATGGTGAAGACGATCTAAAGAAAATGGGTCTCAAGGAAGAGTTTGACTGGTCTGCACCTCCACCGAAGAAATTCAAGAAGGTCAAGGTTCCTTCCTTGGTGAGGCCTCAGACGGGAACGAACAAGAGCTGGGGAAGATCACAGCCAGCCGTGGGAGGCGGGAGCAGGCGGTCCCACCGGCGCTGGTTTGGCTTTGGCGGCTCGAGAAAGAAGAGACTGAAGAAACGTGACAGACATTGAATGTCAATCCAACGGTCAAGGTTGGCACAATCGTTTGTTGACTAAGAGGACACCAAGTAGCATACTTTTTTATATATAGAAAGAAAATCAAAGACTTGGGAAGGCGTACAGAACAAGCTAGTGTACCAGTAAAGAGATGTTGCCGAGTTTTAGAAAAAACAAAGACGTGCTCCTGTAGCTGGTTCGAATCCAAACCTAGACTATGACTATCTATGCTACTCTGCAAGTAATGAAACTGACATATCCAACGTTCGCTTCTCCTCTTCTCTACTTACTCTTCCTAGCATCAGAAGCTCTGGCCGCAGCAACCATGTCCGCTGGCTGCTGGTCCACCTGCTCTTCAGCAGGCAACAACCAGATATGCGCCAAGTCACCACCCATACCATCGCCTGTGGGTCTCATCACACCCTCGCCGGCACGCGCACCGTAGCCGATTGCTCATCGCAACCCGCTGCCCTTGGTGTGGTGCCACTGCTGCAAATCACGCAGAGTCATCCGTCGCGTCTCAACCACAAACCGCAACCCTGGCTGAGTCTTCTACATATGCCCGAATCATGGGGTAATAATATGTTTAAGTGTTGTTCTGCTACTTTCAGTTGTTGATGTTTTAATAGTTTGGTTGATGATCTTCCAATTTGATTCATGCAGAAAAGGGAAGATTCGTGTGATTTGTATTTCTGGGAAGTTGCTGATGTGGGGGAATGCAACTATGCTGATTATTTGGTTAGCCGAGGAATCCCAATACAAGCAGGTTGGGGTGTTGGACAAGTAACTGAAGGAACGACAAAAGAGGAAGATGCAGAGCAGAAGGTTAAAGATGCAGTTCCTCTGATCATGGCCAAGCAACAGCTATTGAACGGCCTTGACAGCAATGAGGAGATGAAAGAGCTTGTGAAGATAATGGGAAAAATCGATGTGCTCTGTAGGATGATTGTCTCTTTATTTGCAGTGTATGTAGCACTTGTGATGTATTCAGTGGCTACGACATGAGCACTTTGCTGAAACTAGTAATGAATGAAACCTGTGTAGCAGGCTGGGCGTAGTGTTGTGAACATCTAATGATTTCTATTAACGGAAATCAGGGGGTATCCCATTTTGCTCATATAAATAAATAAATATCAGAGGCCCTATCGGGTCAGCTTTGTTCTCATTCAAAGACGTCGAGCAAATTGTAGTCCAACCGCAAACTATGTCATCAAATTCAAGTTTCACAGCCAAATATGAGTATAACTAAACAACAATGTCACCATGTTTTAGTTGTCATACAATCACCAAACACAAATCAGCATACATGACAAGTGATGTTCTCACAGCAAAATACTAAACAACATGTTCATCAGGTTTCAGTTGTCATAGCAAACACAATTTCACATAGTAGATAAAAAATGTCTTCTGACAGGCAAATACGACAAAAGCAATGTAATCATCATCCGCAGCAGCAGCGTCGACATCTTCTCCATGTGTATCAGTCTGAATCGTAATTCCCCACGGTGTCATCTTCTTCTTCGTCCTCAACATCCTCGAACGTTGGCTTATTCTTGATCAACTCTTGTATGTCCACAGCACGACATGCAATCTTTTCGCCGGCGTCATTGACGTGATGGTTCTCAAAGATATTAGGAACATCTGTGTTATCTTGTACATTGGGAGAAGTGTAAGCATCATCTTGTTGTGCAACTTCATTAAATGAATTCCTCTGCTCAAACCTTTGCAATACTCTCCAGTCATCGCTACGTGCAAATGTGTCTTCCAAGAAAAATATCTGTGTTGCTTGATTTGCCAAAATAAAAGGCTCGTTGGTCTGGTACGCCGCCTTGACATTGATGGATTTGAAATAATCATCAGCTCTGGATTTTGCGATCCTGGAAAATAGGTTATACCAACGATAGCACAGCAGAACCACACACCGATGATCCTCGAAACTGGAGATGTACTACAACTGAACAATGTGTGTTATGTTAGCATACATTTCAGTTGTCTCTTTGTCATACGTATCTGTGCTCATGATGCCACTGTTTTGTGTCTTCCTACCTTCGTCTCGTGCAAGGGTGTTGTAGCGCACATCTCCAACAACGCAAGATTCATAATGTCTTACCCGAGTATCAGGACCCATTGCTAGTGAGTAAAGGGCATCATCAACTGCCTGCCCATCCTCCCACATCTTCTTAACCTATGGTTAGAAAATAGACAAGTTGATCATCTTATGTACTCAATATATTAAAAAAACTGACAGTGCACTTCAAAAGCTTACATGGTTCTTGAACCATTTCGCAAATCCTGCCATAACTAGTTTGTCAATGTTTCTTGGATTTTGCGGTAGTAACTCCTCTTTGTAGATGCTGCACAACATAGTGATCATGTCAAACATTTAAATATATAAGAATGTGCTGCAAGTTTAGTAGATTACGATGTATAAGCTGCAGTACTGCACTTACTTGATATAAGGTAGTATCTTAGGACAGTTATTCAACACATACCAAACCATTTTTTTTCCAAATCTTTAGGTTTGTCCTCTTGTCGACTCTTCGCTGTAACTCGAACAGAATAATCGAAAACATTGAGCCTGGGATTGTCTTCACCCACCTCTTTGCTAAGCTGATCAGATGTTTCAATGTACTTTGAGAAGAATGTCAACGCTTCTGTAGCAATGTAGGCCTCTGCAATGGAACCCTCGGGTCTAGCTCTGTTCCTAACATAGCCCTTGAAAGTGCCTAGCTGCCTTTCAATAGGGTACATCCAGCCATACTGTACTGGACCTCTAAGTAGTGCCTCATCAGGTAGATGAACAGCCAAATGCACCATCACATCAAAGAAGGCTGGAGGATATATCTTCTCAAGGTTGCATAGGATAGTTGGTATCTTGTCTCTAAGATGCTCCAAAGCATCTATCCTGATATTCCTACTGCAGAGTTCCCTGAAGAATTGTCCCAACTCTGCAACTGCTCTGTATAAGTTAGGGCAGCCCAATCCTCTAAGGATAATAGGTAAAACCCTTTGAAGTAGGACGTGGCAGTCATGAGTTTTCAACCCTTGTACCTTGTTTCCATCTGCACTGACTCTCCTTTCAGGGTTGGAAGCAAATCCATGTGGGAATCTCACACGTGACAGGACCTCACATAATTCTTTTCTTTTACATTGTCCAAGACGTACACAGCTGGTGCCATATCCCGTGGTTTACCTTCATCTTGCACCTGCAAATCCTTTCTGATACACAGGTGTGTCAAATCAATCCTAGATTTTAAGGTATCTTTCGTCTTGCCTTCAATATTAAGAAGTGTGCCGATAATACTGTCACATATATTTTTCTCGATGTGCATCACATCAAGATTATGCTACCGATCCAAATCTTTCCAATACTCCAAGTCCCACAAAGTGGACCTGCGGGTAAACAATAATCTCTCTTCTACCCTGCCACACTTCCTTTTCCTACTACCATTACCAGGATGGTTTCCTGGTGTAATATGCCTGACCTTCTCTAATTCCACTTGCAACTCATCGGCGGTGAGCCTCTTTGGCGCATCACAGTTTTCATGCTTTGCATTGAACACATGTCTTCAGTATTTTCTAGGATGCGGCTTGTCCTTGGCATGGAAACGACAGTGTCCAATGTAACAGAGCTTGCTAAGTATTGCGTATGACAGCGGATTCCTGTCACAGCAAACACATCCATTGTAACCATGTGTCGTTCGCCCTGACATAGTGCCCAAAGCCGGATAATCATGGATGCACCATATTATAACAACACGCAGAAAGAAATCAACTGGTGGGCTGCTATATAGGTCTCGAGTGAGAACACCCTTCCATAGCTGTTGAAGTTCCTCCAGAAGAGGCTCCATGAACAAATCAAAATCCTTTCCAGGACTTTTTGGACCTGGCATGATCAAGGTCATCATGTAGTTTGATTCTTTGGTGCAGACATTTGTAGGCATGTTGTAAGGGATAACAAGCACTGGCCACATGCTATATGTGGTGCTCTGGTGGCCAAATGGGTTAAATCCATCTGAAGCTAAGCCAAGTCTAATGTTTCTCGGGTCAGCAACAAACTCTTTTGTGTTTATCATTGAAGCTTTTCCACTCACTACCATGAGATGGATGGCTCATTACATTCTGATCTCTGTAGTCCTGGTTCCTAGAATGCCACAGTACATCCTCTCTTGTTTCAGCATCATGAAACAACCTCTGCAAATGTTGGTGTAATTGGAAAATGTCTCAGAACATTATGAGGAATCCTCTTCACAACATCACCATCTTTCCATCTTGATGATTTGCATTTAGGGCATTCACTTAAGTTGGCATAATCCTTCCCAAACAGAACACAATTATTCTTACAAACATGAATCATATCATATCCAATTCCAACTGCATGAAGGAAATTCTTGATTTTACTGTAGGTGTGTGGCAGCTCAGACGCATCTGGGAAAGATTTGCGGAAAGCAGCCAACATCGCATCGAATGATTTGTTGGTCATCCACTTAGATGTCTTCACCTGAAGAAAGGTGACCATAACTGAGAATACTGGTAGCTTATTTCCTGGGGTGACAGCAATGTTGCATTGTTCCAACATGTGGGCCCATCGTTTTTCTTCTGCAGGTGCGGAATGCACTAGCATTTCGTAGCATTGTTTCAATGTTGGTCAAACTCACTGGCTCCGCCCCCACCACCTCCTCCTCCTCTTCCACCTGAGCATTAGGCAGATCAAGATGGTGATCTGCTGCTTCTATGTAGTCAATAACATTGACGTTCATAGCTTCACCATGATGAACCCACCTAGTATATGTGACCGACATCCCATACAAATGTAGATGATTTTGCACAGTTGACTGGGGTCTTGTAACTGAATTCATAAAACTTCTACACGGGCAGAGCACATCTGATTTCGGACCACCGTACTCAGCTCTGATAAAGTTCATGAGTTTTCAACCCCCTCGACATATGCATCGGAGAATCTTCGAGCAAAAGTTATCGAAGTCATGTCCATTTGTTAGACATACAAATTAGTTCTTCTACTTATATTACAGGAAAAACATATATGCTTTTTTATGAAGTCCAGAAAAAAATACCTAGGTCGATGTCTAAAGCTATGGCAAGATATTTGGACGAGCAGATCTAAGTAACAGAATATATGTAAAGCTAATTCAGCAAACTGATTTGAGTGCCAAATTATGGCAGGCTGTTTCAGCAGTCAATGAGGCCGGGAACACAACCATCAAACTATCGAAGGCCATCGCAGCAACAAAGATCGAGTATAAAACGGTGTAGAGCTATTTCACCTAACAGATTGGCTACTACAGCATGGCAATCTACGTCACAATAAATATATGGCATGATATTTTAGCAACTAATCGGCCTTGGCATGCCATCTCAGCTAAGAAGATTGAGTGTAGAATAGGGCAAGGAAGCTTCTTAAGCAGAGCATATTGACAGTAAACTACTTTGGCAAACAGTGAGATTAACAGCGTCTATCAGCTAACATTCAGTGCTACACCGACATGAACGGGGCCTCAGTCTAGAATGTGTGTACCGTTGGAGAAGCTGACCGTCGTGCGTCTCCACATGAATGTTGCCAGCGGTGGCGGCGCTAACCACCGTGCGCCTCCACAAGAATGTAGCCAGAGGTGGCGGCGCGGCTAGAGGATGACAGTCTACAAGAGCGTACTGTGGGAGCGAGAGGATCGCCGAACCGCGGCGCCGACGTATCGGTGCAGCGGGGAGGGTGGCTTTGGTGGAGCGAATGGAGTGGAGGGTGACAGGGAGAGGGAGGTTTGGGGAATATTATTGGCTAGTTG
>NC_041390.1:205185237-205193722 GCF_002162155.2 Triticum dicoccoides | reverse complement strand
GGCGGGGGGAGTTTGCCGCATGGTCGGTTTCTCCAAGTGCAGTCCCATGTGTCAGTGAAGAGGCAAGCCGAAGCGCGTCCCGTTTGCATGAGCCGTGTGTAGGACCGAACATGTGTGGGGTGCAATGCGACCGCGACATGAGTGCTGTGAGTGTACTGCCTTTTTTCCTTTTAAACTAGGTGCTTCGCCCCCTCAAAAAAAAAATTTGTTGCTTCGCGCGATCCATCGATACTACTACTAGTAATCCGGTAATCCCGACTAAAACAGCGCGACTAGGTCTTTTCCCGCGCGATATGCTGGGAGGTTGGCTTAGTTGGGTTTTTAGGACGATTAATGCTACATCTACGTAATCCCAGTTACGTAATTAACGTAATGTGTAACGTGTGAGCTGTTGATTGTAGATTGGGGGAGGGAGGTGCCCACCACCATGAAAATCAGGGGAGGAGAGAGAGAGGCAATTTACTTTAACCCTTTCGTAGGTTCCCGTAGTGGACTTACTATTGGAGTGCCTAATATAATTTGTGTATGTATGGACCCTATGTGTTTATTTTACTTCGCATGTTAGATTTGTCTCGGTTCAATAAAAAGCAGAGTTGGTGATGATGGTGTGCCTGTCATCCTGCAATATAGGTCGTCCGATCTATATCTAACGGATAGGAAGGAAACTATGACAATTTACCTGCACTCCTCTCCACGTTTGCAGATAAGGCTTTCCTTCGTTCATCCTTTTCTCCCACAAGATCTTGATCTTCTGTGCAACGCACGGGCATCTTGCTAGTACTCCTACAATATGTATATTATTGTGAAAGTTCATATACACCGGCCAAGATTAATGCAAACACGACAGATTTTCATTACACTTCGAACTTTTATAGGACAGAAAATAAAATAAACCCGACACTAAACCTATTCTACGGCGGCGACCGACGTCCTCCATCTGCGATCTCTATGTACGGGGGCAGGGTTCAAGACCCGTGAAGTGAAGGTGCGGTCTCCTGCGAGGAAGAGTAGAACATGGGATACGGGCCGGCCAGTTGGCACCATGCCCTGCCGCCTCCCATGCCCTACCAATCCTCGGAGGAGTACCCGACCTCGGCGGTGCCAGACGTTGGACGGTGAAAAATAGGACGCGTGGCTGACGATGCTCCCGTCGTCGGCCACCAGCGTGGCCACCGCTTGTGCGGTCGCGTCCGGCTACGCCGCTATTCCGTCGTGAGAGGCGACTTGAGCGAGGGCGGCGACCTCGACCTTCATCCCTGAAGACAAGCTCTCTCACAGAGCGTTCGCACTTGCGGTCATGGCGGATGTGTTGCCAAGTAGGAGGACGATGCGCTATGGTGTGGAGGTTAGCTAGGCGTTGCCGCTTTAAGTAGCGCATTCCGGTGAGGCCAAGCGTTCGGGTGCATCTTTAAGTCGCCGGAGTTGGTTCCTCGGGCACCGAGCCTCTTAGCGACGTCATACGAATGGACAACATGAATGCGGGCAGCTGGCACCGGCTGGGGACGCACCGCGCGACGGCGCGAGGGACGAGGGTTTTGGTGTGCCAGGGCAGTTAGCTACGGTCATGGAAATGTTGGAGATGCCCTTTGCTCACATGCGATCCCCGCATGTCTCTGAAAAAGCAAGACGACTCGGCATGGTCTCAGGTCCAGAGGATGCAGTTGACCGCGCTACACCATTCCGCGGACGTGTCACGTCGCCCCGTGCATCCTCGACGAGCCGGGTGTTGGGGTATGTTTGGATTGTGTCCAAACTGCACCTTACCAAAAATTTTGGTCATGACCCAAAGATTGGTCTTTGTTTGGATGGTTGCCTTTTTTTGGCATGCCAATGAACTCTAGCCAACTCTAGTTCATTTTTCTTGCCAATGTAGGCCAAATCATGGGTAACCAATACCTCAACCAAAATTTTGGTCATGACCCAAAGATTGGTCTTTGTTTGGATGGTTGCCATTTCTTTGGCATGCCAATGAACTCTAGCCAACTCTAGTTCATTTTTGTTGCCAATGTCGGCCAAATCATGGGCAACCAATACCTCAACCAAATTTTTGGCTACCCAATGCTCTGATGGGGCAACCTTGGGCACAAACCAAACATACCGTTGGTCGTGCCACAGCACTAACGCCACCCTCGGCACACTAAAACCGACTGTGTCTAGCTACGATATGAGCGTGTCACTCACCGTGGTCGCCGTGTCCAAAGGCGGTGCTGGAGCTGCGCCCCGTTGTTAGCCCCAACGACCCACATGAATGGTTGTCGGTGGCGAGGAGGTCGTGGGCCAGCTCCTCCATTGGACTAGTCTGCCCCACATGTTGGTTTCCCTGTTTTCCCGTCCATATTCGAGCGTCAGTGCTCCGCATTGTGCATTAGGCCTTTCACTATGTAGGCCAAGCGAGACAACTTATTGTTTATTTGAGCCGTTCAAGTATAATCATGTGGTGTTTGCTTATTTCTCATTCCTCTCCAACCCTCTTCTCCATCGATCATGTCGCCCTCCAGTCGAGTCCGTCCTCCCGCATGCCTCATTTGAACATTCCGCCGAGTATCATTCGCATGTACCCACCCTAGTCCTCTTTCAATAGATCTCCGGAACCCGAGATGAAATCAAGAGGGAACGAGTGGGGGCACATGATACCTTAGGCGGATTCAAAATTTTGAACCGGTGATCATAGCATCCGCAAATCATATATAAAGGATATTCAATGTTCGTTTCATTTTTGAATGTACAATATACTCCCTCCCATCCTTTCTAGTTTACATATAAGTTTTATGTGTAGTAAAAGTATCTCTACTTTGATAAAAAAAGGTATCAACATTCAAAAACGCCCAATCAATATTGTTAGATTTGTACGTACTCCTAGATTTGTACTCGAGATGGTTTCCAATTTGACTATTGACAAGACTAATAGTACATGAGATGTATACTGTGAAAACTATATCATTGGAAACTCCTTTCACATATGAATTTGACCGTATGCTTTGTGTAAGTTGCATGTCATATATTATTACTCTAACATTTGGTCAAAGTTAGCCTCGAAAAACGCATTAGACCCTGTATGCTTTGTGTAAGTTGCATGTCATATATTATTACTCTAACATTTGTGTAAGTTGCATGTCATATATTATTACTCTAAAATTTGGTCAAAGTAGTATAGTGGAAGTGGATCCTCTGACGTAGGTATCCCTGCCTTACCCTCCCTTTCGGTCACTTACTGGCGGACCCCATGCTTGCTAGGCCCCGCATGTCAGTTACTCAATGGGTTCGGCCATATCAGGGGATCCTCATCCGTAGTATACTCCCTCTATTTTTATTTACTCCGCATAAAATTGAGGGAGTGGTGGTATAATAAATGATGCGGGCGGGGGAGGGGGAGGGACGTCGGTTTCCTCTCAACTGCGGTCCCACAAGCGAGCAAAAACGCAAGACGAAGCACGTTCCATTCGGCGAGCGACATGGAGGGTCCAGCATGCTGAGCTGCAACACGAATGCGACAAGAGCGATGTACGGTCAAAACCGATTGACCGGTCATCACCGAAACCACTATTCACACCAGAACCTTCTCTACTCGGCCTACGCCAGCCACTGCCCTAAAACCACACCAAATCTCCAGCCCATTCCCCCACCTTTCGATCCCCTAGCCCGCATCAAGCGTCCCCTAGTTCGCCGGAAAGCCATGGTGCGCTGCAAGATCACTTACTACAAGATGCTGATGCCGAAGCGCCACACAGAAATCGCGGTGGTGGTCGGCACCACAGACCTCCGTTCCCAAGCTCGCCTTGCGGCAGGCCAATCCCCGAGTTCTCTGGAGCCAAGCTACGAGGAGGAGGAAGCCGATCCAATGTTCATGGCGGAGGTCGCGGCGCAGAAGGCCCCCGATGGGTATGAGACGATGGACGTCGACTTCGTGCCGGCGTCCGAATCCCCCATGGTGCAGGCGGACCAGCGGTTCAACATGGCGATACTAAAGGAGGACCGGGAGGCAGAGGCTCAACTCGACACGGAGCGCGCGCATGCCGCTGCCATCGAGGCTCTCCTGCAGGCGGAACCGGATGTTGTGGATGTGAACCGGGCGGCGGAGGCTCAACTTGAGGCGGAGTTCACGGATGCCGCTGCCATCAAGGCCCTCCTGCAGGCAGAACCGGACGTCCTGGACTTGAATTGGGCGGCAGAGGCTCGACTCGATGCAGAGCGCGCAGATGCCACTCTCATCGACGCCCTCCTGCAGGCGGAACCGGACGTCCTGGACTTGAACCGGGCGGCGGAGGCTCGACTCGATGCGGAGCGCGCGGATGCCGCTGCCATCGAGGCCCTCCTGCAGGCGGAACTGGACGTCGTCGACTTGAACCGGGCTGTGCTCTCGTCCATGCAAAGTGCCCGCACGCTCCACTTGAATGAGTAGCTGGAGGCCGAGGATAACCACGGTGCGGAGACACACGTCGGCAGCGACGACTGGTTCGCGCCGGCAGCCAAAGACGACGAGGCCGTCTCTTTCTGCGAGCAGTGATAGTTTTTCTTTATGTTGTTGTTTTTATGGATCTTTTGCTGTGTAAAAACATATATTTGTTATGCAAGTCGCCTGACTTGGGTCAGTCTAACATTTCAGGCGGTTGGATGAATATCCTACGTCTCCTAACACTTCTTTCCTTCTTCCTCACCTCTTCTTCTTCCCCAACAGAACACCGCACGGGCTGTACGAATACTCCCCAACATGCGGTTGGATAAACATACTCTATGAACGAAAATTATGTGTCAGCGATAGGAGGGCTGAGTTTGGTTTGTTCACATGCGACAACACATGTCAGTGAGGGTGCGTTCCCTTGGTTGGGTTTGCGGCGTGCAGGAGCGACTGTGTGAGGGTGCGGTGTGACCGCGGCGTGCAGGTGCGACCGTGTGAGGGTGCGGTGCGACCGCGACAGCCATGCACAAGTGTACCTCCTTCTCATTTTGAAAACTTTAGGCAAGCTTGGCAAAAATGTGTGGCGAAGTTTGGCAATGCAAGGCCTAGACCCAAACAGGATAAGTACGTACGTACTAGGAGTACTAGTGTTAAAAAAGAAAGGTGGGGTTTTCCTTCGCGGGATTTAATCGATACAAATCCTTGTTTCACGTGTCAATTAATGCGTATTTGTTTCTCCAAAGACCAAAGAGCTAACCATCTCACTCCTCATCGCTTGATTAATGCAGCGCCATGCAAACCAACCTTGTCACTTCCACATGCATGCATGTCGTCTCTCTCTCCCCTGTCCATCTCTCTGAACGCATGCGCCTCTCGCTCTCTCTCCTGTTTCTACATGACAGCAGCTCTCTCTGCCTTGGGAAGATGCGAAGCACATGGGAAAGAGAGATGGGATTACTGCAGGCACGCATGCCATGGAAAGGGATGGAGGGCCCGGTTGGAAAGAGCAACGAAAAAATGCCAATGCGCAGAGCATTGCAGGGAAAACAAAATTTTCTTAGACACAGACAAAAAAGGACCGGAGGGAGTACTACTAGGAGTACTAGTGTGGTGAGATGGTTTCTCGAAGAAGACGATGGAGAAGCGGAGTCAGCGAAGAGTGAAATGATGGTTGCTTCATTTGTGCTTTTATGATTTGATGCCTCAGTGCTTTGTGATTTGTGATAGAAGGGACATGGGAGTAGACTCTGTGCTCTATACTATACTACATGCGTCCAAGCATGGGAGAAAGAGGAGAGACATTGCATTTTTCTATTCCTTCAATCAATCAATCAGGGAGCTTCGGTTCCATCTTTTTGGCTTTGGAAACACCGTCCACAATGGTTCCCATGATGCCAAAAGCTATTTTCACATTTGGCTACACATTGTGGATGCCCTTAACCGTACCACTTGGTTTTGCTCCTGTGTGCTATCTGTACAAATCTCAGTTATATTGATCTAAAAAATTATAGAATCAAGATTAGTAAAAAGCAGGTGATTTTGCCGTGCGGATGGCGGGGGAGATTTCTTATTTGAGCAATGCTACATCCACGTAATGGTTTATGTAAAGTTATGAACTGATGTGATGTGGGACTATTTGATTGGATTGAAGGAGAGGATTAGGCCCACCCCACCTAAAAATCAGGGCGGCATATATAGATTAGATGGGAAGTATACGTAGCAGCTATGTAGCCCTTTGTAAGTATAGATTAGGCTTCTTATTTTCGGATGACGTTGTCCTCGCGGTTTGCTAACATGCGGTCCCACATGTCAGTGCTTACCAAGCCGATCCGCGTCCCACATGAGGCAGAACAATGGCAGAAGCAACACGTGGTTAAGTTGAAGAAGATGAGGGAGAAGCGGATTCAGCAACGAGTGAAATGATGGTTGCTTCGTCCCTCCAACTTAACTGCGGGAAAGGTGCAGCTTTGTGATTTGACGCCTCATTTCTCACTACTACGTTGGCGCCATGACTAGGGTGCTTCACCCCGGCCGCTCTGCACTGTATTCCGGTATGGCACGTGGACCCGGTAGCTTGATGTCCCACATGTCGGTGAAAGGGACTTGAAGATTTATGAAAGCGAGCGCTCCACTCTTACGACGGAGGAGTAGACGACACGACAGCCCAGTGAACTGTCACTTGTACTGTATAGTACTATAGTTTTGCTGTTTCGCATGATCCATCGATACAAACCCAATTAAACAGGAAAGGGCTGGATTTTTCCCACGCGGTTGATGATACTGGCCATACATTTCAAAGGCAACTTTAATGTATGCTAACTGAATAATTATAAGTAACAATATGATATCTAGTAAAACTAAAAACACATATGATTTATTGTGTTAAAGTGTAGTAGTAGTGCTGTATTGCATAGTTGTTAGATGTAACATGCAAGAACGTGTAGAGATGTAGTTTTGGAGGGCCTACAGAGAGAAAAGCGTAATACGGTCACCGAACTTCAGAATAAGCTGATTACGGTCACTATATATGTTTTGCGGTGATTATACGGTCACTTGCTCACAGTTCAGCATCGGATGGCACTCTGTTGACCGGCCAAATAGTCTGCGTGGCACCATGTTGACTAGTTAAATTGACCATGTTCCTTGTGGGTCCCACCTGTCAGTTCGTATAGGCAAAAGGTCAGATAAACACAAATTTATGCAGGTGCGACAAGGCTCCAACCCGTGCGCGGGAATCACCTAGTTGTGTATGTGTCTACCAGGGCCTGATGTGTGCGCATGCACGTGTAGGTTGAGCACTTGAGCGTGAGAGTGTGTGTTGGTTGTGTGGTGTACTGGTGTGTGCATGCATGCATGCATGCGTGCGTGTGAGTGTTGCATGCGTGCGTGGCTGCGTGTGTACATGTGAGTGTTGCGTGCATGCGTGGGTGCATGTGTTGCATGGATGCAGTTCGTGCGCATGCGTGCGTGTGAGTATAATCACCACACCAGCTCCTGTGTGTTAAAACAGACGGCTGAGCATACCAATACAAGGCCACCTTATCCGCTGTGCCCGCGGTCATGACTTCGAACCACCGTCCAAACATTTTTTTGTCGTTTCTTTTCATTCTTACTAGCAAGATGCCCGTGTGTTGCACGTAACATCAAGATGCATTTGTATGACTTGTTTATCTTGTGAGAGAAAAGGATGAATGAGGGAAGGCCTTATTGGCAAATGTGGAGAGGTGTGTGGGTACCTTTTTGCAAAATTGCCATAGTTTCTTTCCTATCCGTCAGATATAAATCGGACGGCCTATATTGCAGGATGGCAGGCACACCATGATCACCAACTCTGTTTTTTTATAAGAGTGTATTTTATGTATTTTTTAGGAGTGTAGATGTAGAGTAGATACAAGTCGACATTTGGGCACGATGGTAGTGAGATAATGTGATGCAACACTATAGGTGCCACGTGGAGCGTTTAACTGGTCAACTAGTCATGTCATGAGCAAATACAGAGTTGTACGGTGAGCCCGTGACTATATAATAACCACTAAACGTAAATGGTGACCGTAATGAGTGGATTCTGATGTCCAATGTACGTATCGTGCTTTAGCTTCAAATACAATGATCGTCATTGCATATATCGCAAGAGAAAGATGAAACATGCGTGAATTTTCTAGGGGCTTACTTTTAGAGGACCTGGAGATAGTTTTGTGTGCATACGTGAAAGGGGTGTACAGTGGGGGTATGCGATGGAGAGAGATGCTCTTCGTTTCTCTTTATTATGACTAACTTTGTATATAGTATAAAAATATACAAATTCACAGTGCGGAATAAATATCATTGTGGGCACCATGCAATGCAAATTAGCGTTCGTACTCCTCCATATAACTTGTAATGTTGTATATATGTAGAAACTCTAAAATAATTTTTGTCCACACTTTATTCAAAAGGAATGTTGTATGCGAAATAAACATGAAGAGAGGGCTTTTTAGATCAATGGGGTACGTGATGTAACATGTGTGAATGTGTAGTTGATGCATTTGGCGGGGCCTAGAGAGGTATGTGTGTGTATTATGTATTCAAGAGAGGCATGGATAGAGGGGC